>NC_052154.1:94810830-95008149 GCF_902713615.1 Scyliorhinus canicula | reverse complement strand
CCTCTGTCTGCTCTGTGTCCCTGTCTGCTCTGTGACCCTCTGTCTGTTCTTTTACCCTCAGTCTGCTCTGTGTCCCTCTGGCTGCTCTGTGTCCCTCTGTCTGCACTGTGACCCTCGCTCTGCTCTGTGTCCCTCTCTCTGCTCTTTGTCTCTCTGTCTGCTCTGTGTCCCTCTGTCTGCTCTGTGTCCCTGTCTGCTCTGAGACTTTCTGTCTGCTCTGTGTCTGCTGTGTGACCCTCTGTCTGCTGTGTGACCCTCTGTCTGCTCTGTGTCCCTGTCTGCTCTGTGTCCCTCCCTCTGCTCTGTGTCCCTCTCTCTGCTCTGTGTCCCTCTGTCTGCACTGTGTCCCTCTGTCTGCTCTGTGTCCCTCTGTCTGCTCTGTGTCCCTGTCTGCTCTGTCACCCTCTGTCTGCTCTGTGTCCCTCTGTCTGCTCTGTGTCCCTGTCTGCCCTGTGTTCCTCTCTCTGCTCTGTGTCCCTCTCCTTGCTCTGTGTCCCTCTGTCTGCACTGTGTCCCTCTGTCTGCTCTGTGTCCCTCTGTCTGCTCTGTGTCCCTGTCTGCTCTGTGACACTCTGTCTGCTCTGTGTCCCTCTGTCTGCTCTGTGTCCCTGTCTGCTCTGTGTCCCTCTATCTGCTCTGTGTCCCTCTGTCTGCTCTGTGTCCCTGTCTGCTCTGTGTCCCTCTGTCTGCGCTCTGACCCTCTGTCCGCTCTGTGTCCCTCTGTCTGCTCTGTGTTCCTCTGTCTGCTCTGTGTCCCTCTCTCTGCTCTGTGTCCCTCTGTCTGCTCTGTGCCCCTCTGTCTGGTCTGTGACACTCTCTCTGCTCTGTGCCCCTCTGTCTGCTCTGTGTCCCTGTGTCTGCTCTGTGTTCCTCTGTCTGCTCTGTGACCCCCTGTCTGCTCTGTGTCCCTCTGTATGCTCTGTGACCCTCTCTCTGCTCTGTGTCCCTCTCTCTGCTCTGTGTCACTCTGTCTGCTCTGTGTCCCTCTCTCTGCTGTGTGTCCCTCTCTCTGCTCTGTGCCCCTCTGTCTGCTCTGTGACCCTCTGTCTGCTCTGTGTGCCTGTGTCTGCTCTATGACCCTCGTTCTGCTCTGTGGACCTCTCTCTGCTCTGTGTCCCTCTGTCTGTTCTGTGTCCCTGTCTGCTCTGTGTCCCTCTCTCTGCTCTGTGTCCATCTGTTTGCTCTGTGTCCATGTCTGCTCTGTGTCCATCTCTCTGCTCTGTGTCCCTCTCTCTGCTCTGTGTCCCTGTCTGCTCTGTGTCCCTGTCTGCTCTGTGCCCCTCTGTCTGCTCTGTGTCCCTCTGTCTGCTCTGTGTCCCTCTGTCTGCTCTGTGTCCCTGTCTGCTCTGTGTCCCTCTGTCTGCTCTCTGACCCTCTGTCTGCTCTGTGTCCCTCTGTCTGCTCTGTGTTCCTCTGTCTGCTCTGTGTCCCTCTCTCTGCTCTCTGTCCCTCTGTCTGCTCTGTGCCCCTCTGTCTGCTCTGTGACCCTCTGTCTGCTCTGTGTGCCTGTGTCTGCTCTGTGACCCTCTGTCTGCTCTGTGACCCTCTGGCTGCTCTCGGTGCCTGTGTCTGCTCTGTGTCCCTCTGTCTGCTCTGTGTCCCTCTCTCTGCTCTGTGTCCCTCTGTCTGCTCTGTGACCCTCTGTCTGCTCTGAGACCATCTCTCTGCTCTGTGTCCCTCTGTCTGCTGTGTGACCCTCTGTCTTCTCTGTGTCCCTCTGTCTGCTCTGTGACCCTCTCTCTGCTCTGTGTCACTCTGTCTGTTCTGTGACCCTCAGTCTGCTCGGTGACCCTCTGTCTGCTCTGTGTCCCTCTGTCTGCTCTGTGACCCTCGTTCTGCTCTGTGGACCTCTCTCTGCTCTGTGTCCCTCTGTCTGTTCTGTGTCCCTGTCTGCTCTGTGTCCCTCTCTCTGCTCTGTGTCCATCTGTCTGCTCTGTGTCCATGTCTGCTCTGTGTCCATCTCTCTGCTCTGTGTCCCTCTGTCTGCTCTGTGTCCCTGTCTGCTCTGTGTCCCTGTCTGCTCTGTGCCCCTCTGTCTGCTCTGTGTCCCTCTGTCTGCTCTGTGTCCCTCTGTCTGCTCTGTGTCCCTGTCTGCTCTGTGTCCCTCTGTCTGCTCTCTGACCCTCTGTCTGCTCTGTGTCCCTCTGTCTGCTCTGTGTCCCTCCCTCTGCTCTGTGTCCCTCTCTCTGCTCTGTGTCCCTCTGTCTGCACTGTGTCTCTCTGTCTGCTCTGTGTCCCTCTTTCTGCTCTGTGTCCCTGTCTGCTCTGTGTCCCTCTCTCTGCTCTGCGTCCCTCTGTCTGCTCTGTGTCCCTCTCTCTGCTCTGTGTCCCTCTGTCTGCTCTCTGACCCTCTGTCTGCTCTGTGTCCCTCTCTCTGCTCTGTGTCCCTCTGTCTACTCTGTGTCCCTCTGTCTGCTCTGTGTCCCTGTCTGCTCTGTGTCCCTCTGTCTGCTCTGTGTCCCTCTCCCTGCTCTGTGACCCTCTGTCTGCTCTCTGACCCTCTGTCTGCTCTGTGAACCTATCTCTGCTCTGTGTCCCTCTGTCCGCTGTGTGACCCTCTGTCTGCTCTGTGTCCCTCTGTCTGCTCTGTGTCCCTGTCTGCTCTGTGTCCCTCTGTATGCTCTGTGTCCCTGTCTGCTCTGTGTCCCTCTGTCTGCTCTGTGTCCCTGTCTGCTCTGTGTCCCTCTGTCTGCTCTGTGTCCCTCTCCCTGCTCTGTGACCCTCTGTCTGCTCTCTGACCCTCTGTCTGCTCTGTGAACCTATCTCTGCTCTGTGTCCCTCTGTCTGCTCTGTGTCCCTGTCTGCTCTGTGTCCCTCTGTCTGCTCTCTGACCCTCTGTCTGCTCTGTGTCCCTCTGTCTGCTCTGTGTCCCTGTCTGCTCTGTGACCCTCTGTCTGTTCTTTTACCCTCAGTCTGCTCTGTGTCCCTCTGGCTGCTCTGTGTCCCTCTGTCTGCACTGTGACCCTCGCTCTGCTCTGTGTCCCTCTCTCTGCTCTTTGTCTCTCTGTCTGCTCTGTGTCCCTCTGTCTGCTCTGTGTCCCTGTCTGCTCTGAGACTTTCTGTCTGCTCTGTGTCTGCTGTGTGACCCTCTGTCTGCTGTGTGACCCTCTGTCTGCTCTGTGTCCCTGTCTGCTCTGTGTCCCTCTCTCTGCTCTGTGTCCCTCTGTCTGCACTGTGTCTCTCTGTCTGCTCTGTGTCCCTCTTTCTGCTCTGTGTCCCTGTCTGCTCTGTGTCCCTCTCTCTGCTCTGCGTCCCTCTGTCTGCTCTGTGTCCCTCTCTCTGCCCTGTGTCCCTCTGTCTGCTCTCTGACCCTCTGTCTGCTCTGTGTCCCTCTCTCTGCTCTGTGTCCCTCTGTCTACTCTGTGTCCCTCTGTCTGCTCTGTGTCCCTGTCTGCTCTGTGTCCCTCTGTCTGCTCTGTGTCCCTCTCCCTGCTCTGTGACCCTCTGTCTGCTCTCTGACCCTCTGTCTGCTCTGTGAACCTATCTCTGCTCTGTGTCCCTCTGTCCGCTGTGTGACCCTCTGTCTGCTCTGTGTCCCTCTGTCTGCTCTGTGTCCCTGTCTGCTCTGTGTCCCTCTGTATGCTCTGTGTCCCTGTCTGCTCTGTGTCCCTCTGTCTGCTCTGTGTCCCTGTCTGCTCTGTGTCCCTCTGTCTGCTCTGTGTCCCTCTCCCTGCTCTGTGACCCTCTGTCTGCTCTCTGACCCTCTGTCTGCTCTGTGAACCTATCTCTGCTCTGTGTCCCTCTGTCTGCTCTGTGTCCCTGTCTGCTCTGTGACACTCTGTCTGCTCTGTGTCCCTCTGTCTGCTCTGTGTCCCTGTCTGCTCTGTGTCCCTCTATCTGCTCTGTGTCCCTGTCTGCTCTGTGCCCCTCTGTCTGCTCTGTGTCCCTCTGTCTGCTCTGTGTCCCTCTGTCTGCTCTGTGTCCCTGTCTGCTCTGTGTCCCTCTGTCTGCTCTCTGACCCTCTGTCTGCTCTGTGTCCCTCTGTCTGCTCTGTGTCCCTCCCTCTGCTCTGTGTCCCTCTCTCTGCTCTGTGTCCCTCTGTCTGCACTGTGTCTCTCTGTCTGCTCTGTGTCCCTCTTTCTGCTCTGTGTCCCTGTCTGCTCTGTGTCCCTCTCTCTGCTCTGCGTCCCTCTGTCTGCTCTGTGTCCCTCTCTCTGCCCTGTGTCCCTCTGTCTGCTCTCTGACCCTCTGTCTGCTCTGTGTCCCTCTCTCTGCTCTGTGTCCCTCTGTCTACTCTGTGTCCCTCTGTCTGCTCTGTGTCCCTGTCTGCTCTGTGTCCCTCTGTCTGCTCTGTGTCCCTCTCCCTGCTCTGTGACCCTCTGTCTGCTCTCTGACCCTCTGTCTGCTCTGTGAACCTATCTCTGCTCTGTGTCCCTCTGTCCGCTGTGTGACCCTCTGTCTGCTCTGTGTCCCTCTGTCTGCTCTGTGTCCCTGTCTGCTCTGTGTCCCTCTGTATGCTCTGTGTCCCTGTCTGCTCTGTGTCCCTCTGTCTGCTCTGTGTCCCTGTCTGCTCTGTGTCCCTCTGTCTGCTCTGTGTCCCTCTCCCTGCTCTGTGACCCTCTGTCTGCTCTCTGACCCTCTGTCTGCTCTGTGAACCTATCTCTGCTCTGTGTCCCTCTGTCCGCTGTGTGACCCTCTGTCTGCTCTGTGTCCCTCTGTCTACTCTGTGTCCCTGTCTGCTCTGTGTCCCTCTGTATGCTCTGTGTCCCTGTCTGCTCTGTGTCCCTCTTTCAGCTCTGTGTCCCTCTTTCTGCTCTGTGTCCGTCTCTCTGCTCTGCGTCCCTCTGTCTGCTCTGTGTCCCTCTCTCTGCCCTGTGTCCCTCTGTCTGCTCTCTGACCCTCTGTCTGCTCTGTGTCCCTCTCTCTGCTCTGTGTCCCTCTGTCTACTCTGTGTCCCTCTGTCTGCTCTGTGTCCCTGTCTGCTCTGTGTCCCTCTGTCTGCTCTGTGTCCCTCTCCCTGCTCTGTGACCCTCTGTCTGCTCTCTGACCCTCTGTCTGCTCTGTGAACCTATCTCTGCTCTGTGTCCCTCTGTCCGCTGTGTGACCCTCTGTCTGCTCTGTGTCCCTCTGTCTGCTCTGTGTCCCTGTCTGCTCTGTGTCCCTCTGTATGCTCTGTGTCCCTGTCTGCTCTGTGTCCCTCTTTCAGCTCTGTGTCCCTCTTTCTGCTCTGTGTCCGTCTCTCTGCTCTGTGTCCCTCTGTCTGCTCTGTGTGCCTGTGTCTGCTCTATGACCCTCTGTCTGCTCTGTGACAGTAAAAGCGCTGACAAGATTGCAGATGCCAAACCGTGTAGTGGTCCGCACTACTTACAGTGGAAAAGGTGACTGAGATGATGGCTGTGGAGCTGGAGAAGCAGTTTGCGATGCACCTGGAGGCGTTGAGGAAGGAGATGGCGGTCGCACTGAGATCATTGATGGAGGAGGCAATCGCCCCGGTGAGGGTGGATGTGGCAAAGACATCGGCCGAGGTGAGAGAAAAAAGTGAAAATATGAAGGAAATGGAGGAGGCACAGCAACCAGCTAACCTCGATGGGCGACGAACTGCGGAGGGTGGTGGAGGTCAACAGGGGACTCCGAGCAAAGCTCGAGGGCTTGGAGAACCACTCGAGGCAGCACAATCTGAGAATTGTGGGCTTGCCTGAAAGGGCAGAGGGCCCAAGGCCAACAGAGTGCTTTGCTAAGATGCTGGCGGAGTTTATGGGGGAGGGTGAAGGCCCCTCCCGGTATGAACTGGACTGAGCTCATCGGTCGTTAAGGCTGAAACCCAAAGTAAATGAGCCGCCGAGAGCAGTAATTATCTGCTTCTATAAATACCACATGAAGGAGAAGGTGTTAAACTGGGCGAAACAGAAGCGGGAGGTGCAGAGTGATGGTGCTAGAGTTCGGATTTACCAGGGCTTGATGGTGGAGTTGGTGAAGAGACGAGCGGCGTTCAGCTGAGTGAAGGCGACACTGTCCAACAAGGGACTGCGATTTGGTATGGTATACCCGGCAAAGATCAGGGTGACGTACAATGCCAAAGATTTTTATTTTGAAACGGTGGAGGTGGTTGAGGCGTTCGTGAAGGCAGAAGGCTTGGGACAGAAGAAATGAGGAATGGAGCTGGAAGAGAGATCATGGACTGTGATTGGGGAGCTGGAAAATGTTTAATGTTCTAACTTTATTTTCATTGACCTGTATTGTAACTTTATTGACTTCACAGTGTTATAGAGTTTAAGTTTTTGTTTGGTTGATTGGCATTCTGTGTTGCGACGGTTATATCTTATTTTAGTGAATTGTATGGGTTGGATTGTTGATTTTCCTTCTCTGGGAGGGGACGGTATGCCTGGGTGGGGGGTCACCCGTGCTAGCTAACTAAAGCCAGCTAGTGAACGGAGGTGAGGTGAGAGGAGGGCTGTGGACATTTGAGCCTGGTTAGCAGGTTTCAATGGAAATACGAGGTGCGCAAGGGAGGATCGATACTGGGTGATATTTTTTCGAGGGGAAGTGCAGAGGGGATTCTGGGAGCGGGTTCGATGTTAATACTGGATAGAGACTGGATAATACTGGAACGTGACGGGGTTGGGAGGCCCAGTCAAGAGGTCAAGGGTGCTTGCACATTTTAAAAGTTTGAAGGCCAATGTAGCAATGCTGCAGGAGACTTACCTGTGGGTGAAGGACCAGCTGAGACCAGGGGGGGCAAAGGTGTTGGCTGGACTAATGGTGGAAATGGGAGGGGTGGACACGTGGGAGGTTTCTGCACCCGTTTTTCTCAGTGGTCCAGAAGGTATACAAAAACAAAGAACAAAGAAAATTACAGCACAGGAACAGGCCCTTCGGCCCTCCCAGCCTGTGCCGATCCAGATCCTTTATCTAGACCTGTTGCCTATTTTCCAAGGTCTACTTCCCTCTGTTCCCCGCCCGTTCATATATCTGTCCAGATGCATCTTAAATGATGCTATCGTGCCCACCTCTACCACCGCCGCTGGCAAAGCGTTCCAGGCACCCACCACCCTCTGCGTAAAAAACTTTCCACGCACATCTCCCTTAAACTTTCCCCCTCTCACCTTGAAATCGTGACCCCTTGTAATTGACACCCCCACTCTTGGAAAAAGCTTGTTGCTGTCCACCCTGTCCATACCTCTCATAAATTTTGGAGACATCAATCAGGTTCCCCCCTCAACCTCAATCTTTCCAACGAAAACAAACCTAATCTACTCAACCTTTCTTCATAGCTAGCACCCTCCATACCAGGCAACATCCTGGTGAACCTCCTCTGCACCCTCTCTAAAGCATCCACATCCTTCTGCTAATGTGGCGACCAGGACTGCATGCAGTATTCCAAATGTGGCCTAATCAAAGTTCTATATAACTGTAACATGACCTGCCGACTCTTGTACTCAATACCCCGTCCGATGAAGGCAAGCATGCTGTATGCCTTCTTGACCACTCTATCAACCTGCGTTGCCACCTTCAGGGTACAATGGACCTGAACTCCCAGATCTCTCTGTACATCAATTTTCCCCAGGACTCTTCCAATGACCATATAGTCTGCTCTTGAATTAGATCTTCCAAAATGCATCACCTCGCATTTGCCTGGTTTGAACTCCATCTGCCATTTCTCTTCCCAACTCTCCAATCTATCTATATTTTGCTGTATTCTCTGACAGTCCTCCTCGCTATCTGCAACTCCACCAATCTTAGTATCATCTGAAAACTTGCTCATCAGACCACGTATACCTTCGTCCAGATCATTTATGTATATCACAAACAACAGTGGACCGAGCACAGATCCCTGTGGAACACCACTAGTCACCCTTCTCCATTTTGAGACACTCCCTTCCACCACTACTCTCTGTCTCCTGTTGCCCAGCCAGTTCTTTATCCATCTAGCTAGTACACCCTGAACCCCATACAACTTCACTTTTTCCATCAACCTGCCATGGGAAACTTTATCAAACGCCTTACTGAAGTCCACGTATATGACATCTACAGCCCTTCCCTCATCAATTAACTTTGTTACTTCCTCAAAGAATTCTATTAGGTTTGTAAGACATGACCTTCCCTGCACAAAACCATGCTGCCTATCACTGATAAGTCTATTTTCTTCCAAATGTGAATAGATCCTATCCCTCAGTATCTTCTCCAAGGGACAGGTGGTCTGAGGTGCATTTGTTTTAATGTGAGAAGTGTAGCATGTAAGGCAGATGAACATAGGGCTTGGATTAGTATCTGGGAATATGATGTTATTGGTATTACTGAGACTTGGTTGAGGGAAGGGCAAGACTGGCAACTACATATCCCATGGTATAGATGCTTCAGGAGGGATAGAGAGGGAGGTAAAAGGGGTGGAGGAGTTGCATTACTAGTCATAGATGATATCACAGCTGTGATTAAGGAGGGCACTATGGAGGATTGCTCGACTGAGGCAATATGGATAGAGCTAAGAAATAGGAAGAGTGCAGTAACACTGTTGGGACTTTACTACAGGCCTCCCAAAAGCGAGAGTGAAGTACAAATATGTAGACAGATTATAGAAAAATGTAGGAGCAATAGTGTGGTTGTGATGGGAGATTTTAACTTCCCCAACATTGAATGGGACTCATGTAGTGTTGGAGGTGTAGATGGAGCAGAATTTGTAAGGAGCATCCAGGAGAGTTTTTTAGAGCAGTATGTAAATAGTCCAAATCGGGAAGGGGCCATACTGGACCTGGTATTGGGGAATGATCCCGGCCAGGTGGGATGAAGTTCAGTCAGTGATTACTTTGGGAATAGCGATCACAATTCCGTAAGTTTTAGAATACTCATGGACAAAGACGAGAGTGGTCCCAAAGGAAGAGTGCTAAATTGGGGAAAGGCCAAGAATAACAAAACTCGGCAGGAGCTAGGGAATGTGGATTGGGAGCAGCTGTTTAAGGGGAAATCAACATTTGAAATGTGGGAGTCTTTTAAGGAAAGGTTGATTAGAGTGCAGGATAGACACGTCCCTGTGAAAATGAGAGATAGAAATGGCAAGATTAGGGAACCATGGATGACAGGTGGAATTGTGAGACTAGCTAAGATGAAAAAGGAAGCATACATAAGATCGAGGTGACTTAAAACTGATGAAGCTTTGGAGGAATATCGGGAAAGTAGGACAAATCTCAAACAGCAATAAAGAGGGCTAAAAGGGGTCATGAAATATCTTTGGTGAACAGGGTTAAGGGAAATCCCAAAGCTTTTTATTTGTATATGAGGAGCAAGAGGGTAACTAGAGAAAGGATTGGCCCACTCAAAGACAAAAGAGGGAATTTATGCGTGGAGTCAGAGGAAATGAGTGAGATTCTAATGAGTACTTTGCATCGGTATTTACCAAGAGAGGGACATGACGGATGTTGAGGCTGGGGATGGATGTTTAAATACTCTAGGTCAAGTCGGCATAAGGAAGGGGGAGGTTTTGGGTATTCTAAAAGGTGGATGTTATAACCTGCCTGCTATAAATCCTCCATTGGCTGGGGACTAATGACAATCCCACAATCCTGTGGGAGTATGATCTTCCCCAATGAGGGGGGCGGAGAAATCATTAGCAGACTCCCTGCATAAATAGAGCTGGCCAGTTTGGAACCAGAGAGAGAGGAGTTGGTAGCAAGGGAAGTTGCTGCTGCTGCTGCTGCTGCTGCTGCTGCTGCTGCTGCTGCTGCTGCTGCTGCTGCTGCTGCTGCTGCTGCTGCTGCTGCTGCTGCTGCTGCTGCTGCTGCTGCTGCTGCTGCTGCTGCTGTTGTATATATATGTTATTGTAAATAAATGTTATTTCTTTGTATCCTGAAAACTCGTGCTGGATTCTTCGTGGCCCTCACAAAACTGGCGGCGAGGGTTAAAGTGAATAGCTGTCTACACTGCTGATGCCACCTTCCTGGATTTTTGTTGGACACAGGTTGGAAGTTGTTTTCTATTACACCATGCCACTGTGTGGACGTTTGGATGTTTTTGATGCTGCGCTGGAAAGCTGGAACCAGCACGCACAAAGGATGAGTTACTATTTCCGGGCAAACAACATCACCAAAAACGAGCGCCAGGTGGTCATTTTGCTCACCGCCTGTGACCCGCATATATTTGGGGTGATTAGGAGCCCAGCTGTGCCGGACACCAAAACATTTGATGAACTTGTGAACTTAGTGGGGCAACATTTTAACCCAACCCCATCCACGATCGTCCAACGTTACCAGTTTAATACCGCTGAGAGGACCCCAGGAGAATCCCGTGCCGACATTCTATCCAGGCTACGCAGGATTGCGGAGCACTGTGACTATGGTGAGACCTTGTCAGAAATGTGACACGACCGTTTGGTTTGCGGTATTAACAATGCGGCCACCCAGAGAAAGTTGTTAGCCGAGCCAACATTGACTTTTCAACAGGCCATTCAAATAGTATTGTCCCGGGAGAGCTCAGAACGAGGAGTGCAGGAGCTTCAGGGAATGGAGGTGCATGCCTTGGGGCGCAAACCCTTCCTTCCGAAAGCGTCCCCCTGCACCCCTGCGGTACCTTGGGCGAGGCGACATCCGGATGGACGCCAGTGGCCGTCGGACATTCCTCCCCGAAGGGAGCCTTCTCCAGAACCAATGGATGAGGAGCCATGTCCCCGTCAGAATTGTAGGCGCCGACCCCGTCGCGGACGCCGGTCCTGGGGGCGCCAGAGGGGCCGTCGTTCCGACCGAAACTGGGGCCAGCCCAGGGGCCGTACCTTTCATTTGGATGAACCTGCAGCAACTACTCCCGAGGACGTGGAGACGGAGGATGACTGCCTGCAGCTATATTGTGTGGCAGCTCCCCGTGTGGCCCCCATTAAAGTGACAGTACGGGTCAATGGTCACCTGCTTGAGATGGAGTTGGACATTGGCGCAGCGGTCTCTGTGATCACCCAGAGGACATTCGACCGCATCAAGCAGGGTATACAGACCCTTACATTAACCGACACACAGGCCAGGTTGACCACCTACACGGGGGAACCATTGGACATTGCAGGAACTACGATGACCCCTGTTGTTTATGGACGCCAGGAGAGGCGTTTCCCTTATCGTGGTGCTCGGCCATGGGCCCAGCCTGTTGGGTCGGGACTGGTTTCACCATTTGCGGTTGCAGTGGCAGCACATCCTCCAAACAGTTTCTGGAGGGTTGACTGAGGTGTCAGGACGATACCCAGATGTATTCCAGCCCGGTTTGGGGAAAATAAAAGGGGCTGTAGCCCGTATCCAAGTCGAACCAGGAGCCACGCCGCGCTGTTTCCGGGCGCGCCCATGCCTTTGCCTTGGTCGAGAAGGTAGAAGGGGAGCTCACTCGTTTGGAGTCCTTGGGTATTATCAGGCCCGTCCGTTTCGCTGACTGGGCAGCACCAATTGTACCTGTAATGAAGCCAGATGCCACAGTTTGCTTGTGCGGCGACTATAAACTTACAGTGAATACAGCTTCCCGACCCGACCGATACCTGATGCCTCGCATAGAGGATCTCTACGCGAAGCTTGCAGGCGGACTCTCTATCACAAAATTAGATATGAGTCACGCCTACCTACAGTTGGAGCTGGACCCTGCCTCCCGGACATATGTAACGATTAATACACACCGGGGCCTGTATAAATATACACGTTTGCCCTTTGGAGTATCCTCTGCCAGCGCTATTTTTCAACGCGCTATGGAGGGCATTGTGAGAGGTTTACCGTGTGTTGCTGTTTACTTCAATGACGTTTTGATCACAGTGACGTCGGAGCAGGAACATTTGGAAAATTTGGAGGCTGTCCTTAGACGCTTTTCGGAGGCTGGAGTCCATTTACGTCGCACAAAGTGCGTTTTTCAGGCGAAGGAAGTAGTCTACCTGGGTTATCGGGTGGACCGCGAAGGTTTGCACCCCGTCGCAGAGAAGGTGCGCACGATTCAAGAGGCCCCCCCCCCCCGACTGACACTTCACGTCTTCGTTCGTTTCGTGGCTTCGTAAACTATTACGGAAAGTTCCTCCCCAATGTGGCGACTATGCTGGCCCCGTTGCACCTTCTGCTAAAGAAGAATCACACCTGGGTTTGGGGTCAGCCGCAAGAAACCGCTTTCCGGAAGGTAAAACAACAATTGTCGTCATCTGGGTTACTAACCCACTATGGTCCTGGAAAGCCTTTGCTTGTCACCTGCGATGCATCCCCGTATGGTATTGGGGCCGTCCTGTCCCACAAGATGGAGAACGGGGCTGAGCGGCCGATAGCTTTCGCCTCCTGCACATTGACTGCAGCAGTAAAAAAAAGTTCGCGCAGATCGAGAAGGAGGGCCTGGCAGTGGTCTTTGCGGTGAACCGTTTCCACCAGTAGTGGCCACCACTTCACTATCGTGACTGATCATAAGCCTCTGCTGGGACTTTTCAGAGAGGATAAGCCAATACCGCCCATTGCTTCCACACGGATCCAGCGCCGGGCTTTGTTGCTCGCTGCATACATAGAACATAGAACATTACAGCGCAGTACGGGCCCTTCGGCCCTCGATGTTGCGCCGACCTGTGAAACCATCTGAAGCCTATCTGACCTACACTATTCCATTTTCATCCATATGTCTATCCAGTGACCACTTAAATGCCCTTAAAGTTGGCGAGTCTACTACTGTTGCAGGCAGGGCGTTCCACACCCCTACTACTCTCTGAGTAAAGAAACTGCCTCTGACTCCTATATCTACCACCCCTCAATTTAAAGCTATGTCCCCTCGTGTTGGTCATCACCATTCGAGGAAAGAGACTTTCACTGTCCACCCTATCTAACCCTCTGACTATCTTATATGTCTCTATTAAGTCACCTCTCAGCCTTCTCCTCTCTAACGAAAACAACCTCGAGTCCCTGAGCCTTTCCTCGTAAGACCTTCCTTCCATACCAGGCAAAATCCTAGTAAATCTCCTCTGAACCCTTTCCAAAGCTTCCACATCCTTTCTATAATGTGGTGCCCAGAACTGCACGCAGTACTCCAGGAGCGGCCGCACCAGAGTTATGTACAGCTGTAGCATGACCTTGTGGCTCTGAAACTCAATCCCCCTACTGATAAAGGCTAGCACACCATATGCCTTCTTAACAGCCCAACTTTCAGGGATTTATGTACCTGGATGCCGAGATCTCTCTGTTCATCTACACTACCAAGAATCTTGCCATTTGCCCAGTATTCTGTATTCCTGTTACTCCTTCCAAAGTGAACCACCTCACACTTTTCCGCATTAATCTCCATCTGCCACCTCTCAGCCCAGCTCTGCAGCTTATCTATGTCCCTCTGTATCCTATAACATCCTTCAGCACTATCCACAGCTCCACCGACCTTCGTGTCATCTGCAAATTTACTAACCCATCCTTCCAGGTCATTTATAAAAATGACAAACAGCAGTGGCCCCAAAACAGATCCTTGCGGTACACCACTAGTAACTGAACACCAGGATGAACATTTGCCATCAACCACCACCCTCTGTCTTCTTTCAGCTAGCCAAATACTGATCCAAACCGCTAAATCACCTTCAATCCCATACTTCCTTATTTTCTGCAATAGCCTGCCGTGGGGAACCTTATCAAACGCCTTACTGAAATCCATATACACCACATCAACCGCTTTACCCTCATCCACCTGTTTGGTCACCTTTTCAAAAAACTCAATAAGGTTTGTGAGGCATGACCTACCCTTCCCAAAACCGTGTTGGCTATCGCTAATCAACTTGTTCTTTTCAAGATGATTATAAACCCTATCTCTTATAACCTTTTCCAACATTTTACCCACAACCGAAGTAAGGCTCACAGGTCTATAATTACCAGGGTTGTCTCTACTCCCCTTCTTGAACAAGGGGGCAACATTTGTTATCCTCCAGTCTTCCAGCACTGTTCCTGTCGACAAAGACGACATAAAGATCAAGGACAAAGGCTCTGCAATCTCCTCCCTGGCTTCCCAGAGAATCCTAGGATAAATCCCATCTGGCCCAGGGGACTTACCTATTTTTACATTTTCCAAAATTGCTAACACCTCCTCCTTGTGAACCTCAATTCCATCTAGCCTGGTCGACTGAACCTGAGTACTCTCCTCGACAACATTGTCTTTCTCCAGTGTAAACACTGACGAAAAACATCCATTTAACGCTTTCCCCTATCCCCTCTGATTCCACACACAACTTTCCACTACTATCCTTGATTGGCCCTAATCTTACTCTAGTCATTCTTTTATTCCTGATATACCTATAGAAAGCCTTAGGGTTTTCCTTGATCCTATCCGCCAACGACTTTTCGTGTCCTCTCCTCATTCTTCTTAACTCTCCCTTTAGGTCCTTCCTGGCTAACTTGTAACTCTCAAGTGCCCTAACTGAGCCTTCATGTCTCATCCTAACATAAGCCTTCTTCTTCCTCTTGACAAGTGCTTCAACTTCCTTAGTAAACCACGGTTCCCTTGCTCAACAACTTCCTCCCTGCCTGACAGGTACATACTTATCAAGGACACGCAGTAGCTGTTCCTTGAAAAAGCTCCACATTTCGATTGTACCCATCCCCTGCAGTTTCCTTCCCCATCCTATACATCCTAAATCTTGCCGAATAGCATCATAATTGCCTTTCCCCCAGCTATAATTCTTGCCTTGCGGTATATACCTATCCCTGCCCATTGCTAAAGTAAACATAACCGAATTGTGATCACTATCACCAAAGTGCTCACCTACATCTAAATCTAACACCTGTCCGGATTCATTACCCAGTACCAAATCCAATGTGGCCTCGCCCCTTGTTGGCCTGTCTACATACTGTGTCAGAAAACCCTCCTGCACACACTGCACAAAAACTGACCCATCTAGTATTTCCAGTCAATATTTGGAAAGTTAAAGTCCCCCATAACAACTACCCTGTTACACTCGCTCCTGTCGAGAATCATCTTTGCAATCCTTTCCTCTACATCTCTGGAACTATTCGGAGGTCTATAGACAACTCCAACAGGGTGACCTCTCCTCTCCTGTTCCTAACCTCGGCCCACACGAGTATTCTCTGGAGCACAAACCAGGAACCCAGATAGGGAATGCCGACACACTGAGCCGATTGCCTTTATCGACCGGCCCCATGTCGACCCCCACGACCGGTGAGGTGGTTGCAACCCTAACTTTTATGGACACCTTGCCTGTGACGGCATCACAGATCCGTGAGTGGACCCAGACGGAGCCAGTATTGTCAAAGGTTCGGAACATAGTCCTGTATGGAGGGCAGCATAGACAGCTCCCAGGCGAGTTGCGGGCATTTTCCTCCAAGCTGTCCGAATTCAGCATGGAAGACGGCATCCTTTTGTGGGGGACGCGTGTGATTGTTCCGGAAAAAGGACAGGAGCTGATACTGAGAGACTTGCACAATGGGCATCCAGGTGTGACCAAAATGAAAATGTTGGCCCGGAGTTATGTCTGGTGGCCAGGCCTCGACACCGGCATTGAGAAGGTGGCCCAAAACTGCTCCATTTGCCAGAAGCATCAGAAGCTTCCGCCGGCCGCACCCCTACACCACTGGGAATGGCCAGGGCGGCCTTGGGCTTGCATGTGGATTTCGCCGGCCCTTTTTAAGGATCCATGTTCCTGCTATTAATCGACGCCCAGTCTAAATGGCTAGAGGTGCATAAGATGGGAGGCACAACGTCCTGCGCAACAATCGAGAAGATGCGTTTGTCTTTCAGTACGCATGGCCTCCCAAGGTTCTGGTCACGGACAATGGCACTCCGTTCACAAGTGAGGAGTTTGAAAGGTTCATGAAGATGAACGGCATACGCCATATCCGCACTGCCCCTTACCACCCGGGTTCAAATGGGTTGGCAGAGCGCGTAGTGCAGACATTCAAACGAGGCCTAAAGAAGCAATCTTCCGGGTCGATGGACATGAGACTGGCTCGGTTTTTGTTTACATATAGGACCACCCCCCATGCGGTGACTGGGGTAGCTCCCGCAGAACTCCTAAATGGGCCGGAGACTTCGCACCCGCCTTAGCATGGTTTTCCCGGACATTGGCGCAAAAGTACACCGCACACAACAATGGCAGGGACATGGTTTTTCTCGGCATCGGCCGATTCGGCAGTTTATGCCCAGTGACCCAGTGTTCGTTCGGAATTTTTGCTGGTGGTGCCCAGTGGGTCCCTGGAGTAATCTTTCGCCAAATAGGCCCTATCTCTTACCAGGTACAAGCCCAAGGGCGTCTCCAGCGCAAACATGTAGACGATGTTCGGTCCAGAAGAGTATCCCTGCCAAAGATTCCCCGCCCCAGGAGCTCATTTCTACAGCTGCAGAGACCAGACACAATGGAAGTATTCCTCACAATCTTCCTCTGGTGCCTCAGTCAAAGCCTGCGCAGGTCGTGACAGAACCGCGTGGAGATAAAGGCGCCGAGATGACGGAGGCAGCAGGATTTGACGCCGAGATGGAGACACAAGATACCTCAGAGGGGAATCCTCGGGCCCACGGACCGTGGATGTACAGCCGTTACGCCGTTCATCACGGAAGCGCCGGTCTCCATCTCGTTACACAGCGATCCAGCGCCTCGTGCAAACCATTTCCGGCCTGCGGCAAAACGAGTCCGATGCCCTCCTTCGCCAGGGTCTTCAGTGGATTCCTTGGACTTTGGGGGGGGGGATGTTATAACCTGCCTGCTTACCATTGGCTGGGGACTAATGACAATCCCACAATCCTATGGGAGTATGAGCTTCCCCAATGAGGGGGGACGGAGAAATCATTAGCAGACTCCCTGCATAAATAGAGCTGGCCAGTTTGGAACCAGAGAGAGGAGTTGGCAGCAAAGGAAGTTGTTGCTGCTGTTGTGTATATATATGTTATTGTAAATAAATGTTATTTCTTTATATCCTGAAAACTTGTGCTGGATTCTTTGTGGCCCTCACAAAAGTGGACAAGTCCCCAGGTCGGGATGGGATCTATCCCATGTTACTGAGGGAAGCGAGGGATGAAATAGCTGGGGCCTTAACAGATATCTTTGTAGAATCCTTGAGCACGGGTAAGGTCCCGGAGGACTGGAGAATTGCTAATGTTGTCCCTTTGTTTAAGAAGGGTAGCAGGATAAACCAGGGAATTATAGACCTGTAAGCTTGAAATCAGTGGTAGGCAAACTGTGGGAGAAGATACTGAGGGATAGGATCTATTCACATTTGGAAGAAAATAGACTTATCAGTGATAGGCAGCATGGTTTTGTGCAGGGAAGGTCATGTCTTACAAACCTAATAGAAATGAGGAAGTGACAAAGTTAATTGATGAGGGGAGGACTGTAGATGTCATATACATGGACTTCAGTAAGGCATTTGATAAAGTTTCCCATGGCAGGTTGATCGAAAAAGTGAAATCATATGAGGTTCAGGGTGTACTAGCTAGATGGATAAAGAACTGGCTGGGCAACAGGAGACAGAGAGTAGTGGTGGAAGGGAGTGTCTCAAAATGGAGAAAGGTGACAAGTGGTGTTCCACAGGGATCTGTGCTGGGACCACTGCTGTTTGTGATATACATAAATGATCTGGACGAAGGTATACGTGGTCTGATGAGTAAGTTTGCAGATGATACTAAGATTGGTGGAGTTGCAGATAGCGAGGAGGACTGTCAGAGAATACAGCAAAATATGGATAGATAGATAGATAGAGATAGATAGATAGAGAAATACAGCACAGAACAGGCCCTTCGGCCCACGATGTTGCGCCGAACTTTTGTCCTAGGTTAATCATAGAATTTTGGACAATTTGTCATGGCCAATCCACCCAACCTGCACATCTTTGGACTGTGGGAGGAAACCGGAGTACCCGGAGGAAACCCACGCAGTCACGGGGAGGATGTGCAGACTCCACACAGACAGTGACCCAAGTCGAAATCGAACTTGGGACCCTGGAGCTGTGAAGCAATTGTGCTATCCACAATGCTACCGTGCTGCCCTTAAGAAGTTAACCTACACTCCCTTATTCTACCCTAATCCAAGTACCTATCCAATAGCCGTTTGAAGGTCCATAAATTTTCCGTCTCAACTACTACCACAGGCAGTGCATTCCATGCCCCCACTACTCTCTGGGTAAAGAACCTACCTCTGACATCCCCTCTATATCTTCCACCATTTATCTTAAATTTATGTCCCCTTGTAATGGTGTGTTCCACCCGGGGAAAAAGTCGCTGACTATCTACTCTATCTATTCCCCTGATCATCTTATAAACCTCTATCAAGTCGCCCCTCATCCTTCTCCGTTCCAATGAGAAAAGGCCCAGCACCCTCAATCTTTCCTCGTATGACCTACTCTCCATTCCAGGCAACATCCTGGTAAATCTCCTCTGCACCTTTTCCAAAGCTTCCACATCCTTCCTAAAATGAGGTGACCAGAACTGCACACAGTACTCCAAATGTGGCCTGACCAAGGTTTTGTACAGCTGCATCATCACCTCACGGCTCTTAAATTCAATCCCTCTGCTAATGAACGCTAGCACACCATAGGCCTTCTTCACAGCTCTATCCACTTGAGTGGCAACTTTCAAAGAACAATGAACATAGACCCCAAGATCTCTCTGCTCCTCCACATTGCCAAGAACCCTACCATTAACCCTGTATTCCGCATTCAGATTTGTCCTTCCAAAATGGACAACCTCACACTTGTCAGGGTTAAACTCCATCTGCCACTTCTCAGATTGGAGAGTTGGGAAGAGAAATGGCAGATGGAGTTCAAACCAGGCAAATGCGAGGTGATGCATTTTGGAAGATCTAATTCAAGAGCAGACTACACGGTCAATGGAAGAGTCCTGGGGAAAATTGATGCACAGAGAGATCTGGGAGTTCAGGTCCATTGTACCCTGAAGGTGGCAACGCAGGTTGATAGAGTGGTCAAGAAGGCATACAGCATGCTTGCCTTCATCGGACGGGGTATTGAGTACAAGAGTTGGCAGGTCATGTTACAGTTGTATAGGACTTTGGTTAGGCCACATTTGGAATACTACGTGTAGTCGCCATACCAGACGGAAGTGGATGCTTTAGAGAGGGTGCAGAGGAGGTTCACCAGGATGTTGCCTGGTATGGAGGGTGCTAGCTATGAAGAAAGGTTGAGTAGATTAGGATTGTTTTCGTTGGAAAGATGGAGGTTGAGGGGGGACCTGATTGAGGTCTACAAAATTATGAGAGGTATGGACAGGGTGGATAGCAACAAGCTTTTGCCAAGAGTGGGGGTGTCAATTACAAGGGGTCACGATTTCAAGGTGAGAGGGGGGAAGTTTAAGGGAGATGTGTGTGGAAAGTTTTTTACGCAGAGGGTGGTGGGTGCCTGGAACGCTTTACCAGCGGAGGTGGCAGAGGCGGGCACGATAGCATCATTTAAGATGCATCTGAACAGATATATGAATGGGCGGGAACAGAGGGAAGTAGACCCTTGGAAAATAGGCGACAGGTTTAGATAAAGGATCTGGATGGGCGCAGGCTGGGAGGGCCGAAGGGCCTGTTCCTGTGCTGTAATTTTCGTTGTTCTTTGTTCCAAGTGACTCTAGCAAACCTCCCAGCCAGGATATCGGTGTCCCTCCAGTTTAGATGCAACCCGTCCTTCTTGCACCTGCTCCGGAAGAGATCGCAATGGTCGCGAAATATGAAACCCTCCCTCCTACACCACCAGTTTTGCCTCCTATTTCTAGCCTCACTGGCACGTGGCACAGGGAATAATCCTGAGATTACAACCCAAGAGGTCCTGCTTTTTAGTTTACTGCCTAACTCCCTGAACTCCTTATGCAGGACCTCCTCACTCTTCCTGCCTATGTCGTTAGGACCTATATGTACTACGACCTCTGGTTGTTCACCCTCCCCCTTCAGGATGCCCTCTGTTCGTTCAGAGACATCCTTGACCCTGACACCAGGGAGGCAACACACCATCCTGGAGTCTCTTTCACATCCACAGAAGCGCCAATCTGTGTCCCTTACTATTGCGTCCCCTATAAGTATTGCTCTGTTGCACTTTGCAATCCCCTGCTGAACAGAGCCAGTGGTGGTACCAATGTTCTGGCTGCTGTTGTCTTTCACTGATAGGCTATCCCCCCAACAGTATCCAAAACTGTACACCTGTTAGAGAGGGGGACAGCCACAGGGGATTCCTGCACTGACTGCCTGCCCTTTCTAGCGATCTGTATGCCTGCATCTTGGCTGTATAACTCCTATCTCTGACACTTTTTGCCACCTGCATGTTCCCAAGTGCATCCAACTGCTGCTCCAATCGAACCATGTGGTATGTGAGGAGCTGCCAATGGTTACATTTCCTGCAGACGTGTAACCATTCTCGTGCTCACTGCACCTCTTGCGCCATCAGAGGATCCATACAGGTAACTGTTCAGGTGTGAAGTTTCTGACAAAACCATAATGGTGCTCGAAATCTGTTAAACGTTTACCGGGGGAACTGAGACAGTTCTGAGGCTGCAATAAGTGAGATTTTATTGAGATGGGACAATGACAAGTTTAAATCCCCAACTGATCTGCTGATCAAAGTCGCCTCTGTTTCACCGGTCAGTTTGCCAAGCTTCAGGAAACTCCTGTCACTCCAGAAATGTTTGGATTGGCTGTGAGAGACGACAATCAGAGAGAGTCCACCTACTCTGTCCATTCTCTCCTCTTCCTCTTTCACAGCTGCTTCACATCCTGTAGGGACTCAAAACCAAGTCAGGAGATGGTGAGTGAAGGAGCAGAATTTAGAATAATTACATTGCACAATATCCACACTAATGTTCAGGCAGTCTGACTATTCTGTGGGCAATCAGGTGTGGAAATGCCCCTTATGCTGTGTGAGAAGATGCAGCTCAGAGACCTGTTTACTCACTGCTTTGTGCTGAGCTGACTGATTGGCTGTGTTGGATATTGAGGGTGTTTATTGGAAGTATTTCCCTTCTGATTTACAGGCTGAGATTTGTTGATGGGTCATTACTGAATGTGAGAAGGTGAGGTGTAATTATCTGGGAGGGGCAGAGACACATTTATTCAAATGTCTTTGTTAAAGCCTGGGCTTGGATTTGATACTGTCACCCAGTGCTGCGTGAGAGCTGAATTTGCGACGTGCAGCCTGAGTGAGAACAGTATCTAATTCCCAGGATAAACCTTCAATCAGCTACACTGAAGCAAAATTTTCCTCGGCTTCCAGCAGTTCCTGTCCAGATTGTTTCCTTCAAATAATTTAGGAAAATAGGAGGGTAAATTACAAAATCTCCATTGAATTAACATTCCTCCTGAGTGATTTTTATATTTAACATATTCTCTCAGGGTAAAACTGGAAAGAAAGTAGCCACGTTGTCTGCTCCTGGTCACTATCCAGTGTCCCTGCTGGAAACAGAGGATGTGACAGTCAAGTGAGGGGAAAGAAAGGACTTGTATCTGATCCCCACACAGGGGAATAGCAGACTGACACTTGCTGTGGAACAGTCTCTAAGTCAGGAGTCAGCCTCTTCAGCAAAGGAGGAGAGGGAGTTGGAGGAAATGATGTTTCCTTTTCCTGTTTTACAGTAGGATTGCACCGTACTACACCAGAGAATACAGAGAGGATAGACTCTGCAGATAGAACCTGACCATCACCCACGGGAACAACTACACGACTGTGGGAAGACACCCAGTCCCTTCGCAGCATTGCTCAACACAGAGACGGTTGGACAGTGAAACCATCATTTGGAAATCGGTCAGGTCAGGGGAGCTTTGACATCTCATCAGATCTGAAACTGGTCAGTGGTGTGGAACCTTCCAACCGAACTAACCTTTCTGAAGGTTCAACTGTAGGTGATTGGTCGGGGTGAAGCTGGGAAGAAGTGTGCGTGGGCTCCAAGTGCAGTGAGAGCCTCAATCATTCATCGAGCCACGTGAACCACCGACTCATTCCTACAGGTGAGAGGCTGTTCCAGTGTGAGGAGGGCTCCACAGGCTCCTATGACCTTTTAACATGGAAGAGAAAATGTTCAAATGTGACGTGTGTGATCGAGCCTTCAAACGGTCTTCGACGCTTGTGAAGCACCAACACATTCATGCTGTGGAGAAGCCATTCAAGTGTGATGTGTGCAACAAAGGGTTTGCAGAATCATGGGGCCTGGTGAATCACTGGCGCATTCACACTGGAGAAAAACCATTCACATGCAAGGTGTGCAACAAATCATTCTCCGACGTATCAAATCTCCGTGCACATCAACGTATTCACACAGGGGAGAAACCATTCACATGTGAGTTTTGTGGTAAAGCTTTTGTGACATCTTCGAACCTGCTGCTGCACCAGAGGATTCACACAGGGGAGAAACCATTCAGGTGTGAAGTGTGTAAGGCAGCTTTCACTTACTGCTCTGAACTCGTGACGCACAGGAGGATTCACACAGGGGAGAAACCCTTCAATTGTGAGATGTGCGACAAATCTTTCACACGATCGTCAACCCTCCGCGCACACCAATGCATTCATACAGGCGAGAAACTATTCATGTGCAAGTTGTGCGACAAATCATTCTCGGACTCAGCAAACTTCCGCAGGCACCAACGCAGTCACAAGGATGAAAAGCTGATCAAGTGAGGCCTGTGACAAATCATTTGCAGAATATCCTGCTCCATCAGCACGGGCATATGGGCAGCACGGTAGCATTGTGGATAGCACAATTGCTTCACAGCTCCAGGGTCCCAGGTTCGATTCTGGCTTGGGTCACTGTCTGTGCGGAGTCTGCACATCCTCCCCGTGTGTGCATGGGTTTCCTCCGGGTGCTCCGGTTTCCTCCCACAGTCCAAAGATGTGCAGGTTAGGTGGATTGGCCATGATAAACTGCTCTTAGTGTCCAAAATTGCCCTTAGTGTTGGGTGGGGTTACTGGGTTATGGGGATAGGGTGGAGGTGTTGACCTTGGGTAGGGTGTTCTTTCCAAGAGCCAGTGCAGACTCGATGGGCCGAATGGCCTCCTTCTGCACTGTAAATTCTATGATCAGACTACACACACAGAGAAGTAAGTATTTCAGTATCTGATTTATGATAAAGCTTCTGTGCTGCCTTTAAACTTCTTCAGACACCAGACATATCACACAGGGGAGAAGCCCTATTGATGTGAGTTCTGTAATAAAACCTTTGCACAGTTGTTGGACCTCCTGGAACATCAGTGAACCCACAAGGGAATCCATATGAGTGCATGGAATCTTGATGTGAGCAGAAGTCCAGCAGCTTGGACGTCCTGAGCTGGAATATCATTAGGGCTAACAGACTTTGTTATTTATCATCTGTCTGATTGGTTTGTTGCAGCTTTCCCATTGATGGTAACTCACACTACCACAGGCACTGGGGGATAGACTGGACAGTATCAGCTGTCACTGTGGTTGAGGAGTAATTCGAAATGTCCTTTCGAGCCTTAACAGACGACATTGTCATCCTGAAAAAGAGAAACACCATCCTATGAATAAAGAGTATTTTGTCTATTTGACCCTCAGTCTATAGATTGGCCCTGGTGACTTCAATAAAGATTCTCATATCATGACGATCAGATCTCTTAGAATCACAGAATTATAGTGCAAAAGAGGCCCTTCGACCCACCGAGCCCCACCAACAAGTAAAAAATACCTGATTTGCCTGCCTAATCCCATTGACCAGCACTTGGCCCAGAGCCCGAAATGTTATGACGTATCAAGTGCTCATCCAGGTACCTTTTAAAGGATGTGAGGCAACTTGTCTCTCCCACCCTCCCAGGCAGCGCATTCCAGACCATCACCACCCTCTGGGGAAAAAGGTTTTCCCTCAAATCCTCCCTAAACCTCCTGCACTTGTGTCCCCCTCCTGACTGACCCTTAACCAAGGGGAGCAGCTGCTCCCTATCCATCGTGTCCATGCCCCTCATGATCTTGTACAGTCCACTCTGCTTCAGCGAAAACAACCCAAGCTATCCCAGGCAACATCGGGGAGAATTGCCTCTGCACCCCCTCCAGTGCAATCAAATCCTTCCCACAATGTTGCCATCCGAATGCACACAGTACTCCAGCTGTGGCCTCACCAAAGTTCTATCCCCCCAACATGACCTCCCTGCTTCTGTAATCTATGCCTTGATTGATGTGTCCCATATGCATTTTTCACCAACCTAACCAAAAAATAAAACTTTGGGGAGGTTTTAAACTAATGTGGCAGGGGGATGGGAACCAGATTAGGAAGTTAGAGGTCAGTAAAGAAGCAGCAACTAAAGCCAGTAAGGTACTGGATAATAAACTCAATGTGACTAAGGGGAAGAGTAGACAGGGAAGAGATGATGAACGCAAAGGGACAGGGGATCTGAGGTGCATTTGTTTTAATGCGAGAAGTAGCAGGTAAGGCTACTTAGGGCTTGGATTAGTACCTGGGAATATGATGTTATTGGTATTACTGAGACTTGGTTGAGGGAAGGGCAAGACTGGCAACTAAATATCCCAGGGTATAGATGCTTCAGGAGGGATAGAGAGGGAGGTAAAAGGGGTGGAGGAGTTGCATTATTGGTCAGAGATGATATCACAGCTGTGATTAAGGAGGGTACGATGGACAATTCGAGCACTGAGGCAATATGGGTAGAGCTAAGAAATAGGAAGGGTGCAGTAACATTGTTGGGACTTTACTACAGGCCTCCCAAAAGCGAGCGTGAAGTAGAGGTACAAATATGTAGACAGATTATAGAAAAATGTAGGAGCAATAGGGTGGTTGTAATGGGAGATTTTAACTTCCCCAACATTGAATTGGACTCATGTAGTGTTGGAGGCATAGATGGAGCAGAATTTCTAAGGAGCATCCAGGAGAGTTTTTTTAGAGCAGTATGTAAATAGTCCAACTCGGGAAGGGGCCATACTGGAGCTGGAATTGGGGAATGATCCCGGCCAGGTGGTTGACATTTCAGTCGGTGATTACTTTGGGAATAGCGATCACAATTCCATAAGTTTTAGAATATTCATGGACAAAGACGAGAATGGTCCTAAAGGAAGAGTACTAAATTGGGGAAAGGCCAAGTATAACAAAATTCAGCAGGAGCTAGGGAATGTGGATTGGGAGCAGCTGTTTAAGGGTAAATCCACATTTGCAATGTGGGAGTCTTTTAAGGAAAGGTTGATTAGAGTGCAGGACAGACATGTCCCTGTGAAAATGAGGGATAGAAATGGCAAGATTAGGGAACCATGGATGATGGGTGGAATTGTGAGACTAGCCAGGATGAAAAAGGAAGCATACATAAAATCGAGGTGACTTAAAACTGATGAAGCTTTGGAGGAATATCGGGAAAGTAGGACAAATCTCAAACGCGCAATAAAGAGGGCTAAAAGGGGTCATGAAATATCTTTGGCTAACAGGGTTAAGGAAAATCCCAAAGCCTTTTATTCATATATAAGGAGCAAGAAGGTAACTAGAGAAAGGATTGGTCCACTCAAAGACAAAAGAGGGAATTTATGCGTGGAGTCAGAGGAAATGGGTGAGATTCTTAATGAGTACTTTGCATCGGCATTCACCAAGGAGAGGGACATGACGGATGTTGAGGCTATGGATGGATGTTTAAATACTCTAGGTCAAGTCGGCATAAGGAAGGGGGAAGTTTTGGGTATTCTAAAAGGCATTAAGGTGGATAAGTCCCCAGGACCAGATGGAATCTATCCCAGGTTTCTGAGGGAAGTGAGGGACGAAATAGCTGGGGCCTTAACAGATATCTTTGCAGCATCCTTGAGCATGGGAGAGGTCCCTGAGAACGAGAATTGCTAACGTTGTCCCTTTGTTTAAGAAGGGTAGCAGGGATAATCCAGGGAACTATAGGTGAGCTTGACGTCAGTGGTAGGCAAACTGGGAGAAGATACTGAGGGATAAGATCTATTCAGATTTGGAAGAAAATAGACTTATCAGTGATAGGCAGCATGGTTTTGGGTAAGGAAGGTCATGTCTTACAAACCTAATAGAATTCTTTGAGGAAGTGACAAAGTTAATTGGTGAGGGAAGGGCTGTAGATGTCATATACGTGGACTTCAGTAAGGCGTTTGATGAGGTTTCCCATGGCAGGTTGATGGAAAAAGTGAAGTATGGGGTTCAGGGTGTACTAGCTAGATGGATAAAGAACTGGCTGGGCAACAGGAGACAGAGAGTAGTGGCGGAAGGGAGTGTCTCAAAATGGAGAAAGGTGACTAGTGGTGTTCCACAGGGATCTGTGCTGGGACCACTGTTGTTTGTGATATACATAAATGATCTGGACGAAGGTACAGGTGGTCGGATTAGCAAGTTTGCAGATGATACTAAGATTGGTGGAGTTGCAGATAGCGAGGAGGACTGTCAGAGAATACAGCAAAATATAGATAGATTGGAGAGTTGAGCAGAGAAATGGCAGATGGAGTTCAATCCAGGCGAATGCGAGGTGATGCATTTTGGAAGATCTAATTCAAGAGCGGACTATACGGTCAAAGGAAGAGTCCTGGGGAAAATTGATGTACAGAGAGATCTGGGAGTTCAGGTCCATTGTACCCTGAAGGTGGCAACGCAGTTCAATGGCGTGGTCAAGAAGCCATACAACATGCTGGCCTTCGTAGAACATAGAACATTACAGCGTAGTACAGGCCCTTCGGCCCTCGATGTTGCGCCAACCTGTGAAACCCCTCTAAAGCCCATCTACACTATTCCCTTATCGTCCATATGCCTATCCAATGACCATTTGAATGTGTTTAGTGTTGGCGAGTCCACTACTGTTGTAGGCAGGGCATTCCACGCCCTTACTATTCATCGGACGGGGTATTGAGTACAAGAGTCGGCAGGTCATGAAGAAAGGTTGAGTAGATTAGGATTGTTTTCGTTGGAAAGACAGAGGTTGAGGGGGGACCTGATTGAGGTCTACAAAATTATGAGAGGTAGGGACAGGGTGGATCGCATCAAGCTTTTTCCAAGAGTGGGGGTGTCAATTACAAGGGGTCACGATTTCAAGGTGGGAGGAGGAAAGTTTAAGGGAGATGTGCATGGAAAGTTTTTTTACGCAGAGGGTGGTGGGTGCCTGGAGCGCTTTGCCAGCGGAGGTGGTAGAGGCAGGCATGATAGCATAATTTAAGATGCATCTGGACAGATATATGAACGGGAGGGGATGTTGCTCGGTGTGCTTTTACTTAATTACTCTGTTTAATAACCTTTGCTCTGGAGTCGCCAGGTATCTTTCTGATACCACCACGAGGTTCAAAGCCAAGTGCCGATCAATACCTCAATACACCAGTTAGTAAGTTTCAAATCAAAACATATTTATTATACACACAGTCAATCACTACTCATGCATAAACTCTACTTACTAGACTATCACTATAACTATAGGCCTGTACTTAGCTTTCAAATGGCCCACCAGGTCAGAGGAACAATGGCCTTTGTTCGGTTCTGAGGCTGCAGGATTCAAGCTGGTATGGAATAGTAGCTAGGAGCGTCTATCTCGTAGTGTCGTTGACTGGAGACTTACTTGGTTGGTGCAGCTGCTAGGCAGGTTTCTCCTTGTTGAGAGTCACGGTCAAGAGTTCTTTCGAGCTGCTGAGAGACCCTGCCAAGAAGGACGAGCTGAACTTGGGGACTCTATTTTATAGTCCCCAGGGGTTTTGCGCCCTTTTGGGCGGAACCCGGACCTGGTCCCAATTAATTGGACCAAGTCCCAATCCTTTCTATCGATTTCTCCAATACTGGAGCTGTTCCCTGATTGCTGGGAGGTTCCTATGTGTCCGTTGGCCTTCCTTTGTCCTGGCTCCCGCTGGCGCCGGGAGTCTGGTTTGGTCCCGATTGCTTCAATGTTTCTAATTGTTTCTGGGGATTGCTCACGAATATGTAGATGGCTACTAGTTTCGGTCTGTCTGGGTTCTGTCTTAATACACAGGAAACCTTGCTTGTTTTCTTGTGCCTGGCCAGTTTTCCCTGTATTCTTTGCGGGCATCCATTTTGGAATCGGGAAGTGGCCACCCCAGGTGGCTACAGGGAACAGAGGGAAGTAGATCCTTGGAAAATAGGCGACAGGTTTAGATAAAGGATCTGGATCGGCGCAGGCTGGGAGGGCCGAAGGGCCTGTTCCTCTGCTGTAATTTTCTTTGTTCTTTGTTCTATTAACCTGCCCTCCCGCCTTCAGAGATCTGTGGAGAAACACGCCACGGTCCCTTTGTTCCTCAGAACTTTCCAGTGTCATGCTGTGCATTGAATACTTTCTTGTCAAATGTCTCCTTTCAAATTTTTCAGGGTTAAATTCCATCTGCCACTTATCCGCCCATTTGACCACCCTGTCTATATCTTCCTGTAACCCAAGACACTCAACCTCACTGTTAACCACCCGGCCAATCTTTGTGCCATCCACAAACTTATTGATCCTACCCCCCACCTAGTCATCCATGTTGTTTATAGAAATGACAAATAATAGAGGACCCAGCACAGATCCTGTGGTACACCACTGGACACTGGCTTCAAGTCACAAAAGCAGCTGTCTGTCATCACCCTCTGTATCCAACAACTAAGCCAATTTTGAATTCACCTTATCAAATTACTCTGTATCCCGTATGCATTTGCCTTCTTTACAAGTCTCCCATGTGCGTCCTTGTGAAATGTTGTGCTGAAATCCATACAAACTACATCAACTGCACTCATCTAGGTCTCTAGCACTGAGCCTGGTTCTGTGACTCAGAAGGCAAGGGGGAAGAATAGAAAAGCAATAGTGATCAGAGACTCAATGATTAGGGGAACGGACAGGAGATTCTGTGGTCACGAACGAGACTCCCGGAAGTTATGTTGCTTCCTGAGTGCCAGGGTCAGGGATGTCTCGGATCGAGTCTACAGGATTCTTAAGGGGGAGGGGGATCAACCAGAAGTCATGGTGCACATAGGCACCAACGAAATAGTTAAGAAAAGGGATGAGGATCTAAAAAGTGATTTTAGGGAGTTAGGTTGGAAGCAGAACCAGCAGAGCAGTGATCTCAGGATTGCTACCGGTGCCATGTGGAAGTGAGGCAAGGAACAGACAGCGAGTGCAGCTGAACATGTGGCTGCAGCGCTGGTGCAGGAGGGAAGGCTTCAGATATATAGATCATTGGGATAACTTCTGGGGAAGGTGGGACCTGTACATGAAGGACAGGTTGCACCTAAACTGGAGGGGCACCAATATCCTGGGTGGGAGGTTTGCTGGAGCTCTTCAGGAGGGTTTAAACTAGTTTGGCACAGAGATGGGAACCAGAGCTATGGATCAGAGGATAGGGCAGCTGTTGAACAGGCAGAAATAGTATGCAGCAAGTCTGAGAGGAAGGATAGACAGTTGATAAGGCAAAGTTGCACTCAGTGGAATGGGTTAAAGTATGTCTGTTTCAATGCAAGATGTGTCAGGAATAAGGGAGATGAACTTAGAACATAAGACCATAAGACATAGGAGCGGAAGTAAGGCCATTCGGCCCATCGAGTCCACTCCACCATTCAACATGGATGAGTACTTGGAACTATGATGTTGTGGCCATTAAGGAGACATGGATTTCACAGAGGCAGGAATGGTTGTTAGCTGTTCCAGGGTTTCGATGTTTTAAGAAGAATAGGGAGGGAGTCAGAAACAAGAAAGGAGCAGTCACTTTATTGAGAGTTTTCTATAGACCCTCCCAATTGTAGCAGAGAGATGGAGAAACAGATTGGGCGGCAGGTCTTGGAAAGGTGCAGAAGTAACTAGTTGTTGTCATGGTGACTTCAACTTCCCTAATATTGACTGGAACATCCTTACTGCTAATGGTTTCGATGGAGCAGATTTTGTCAGGTGTGTACAGGAAGGATTCCTGACTCAATATGTAGATAGGCTGACTAGGGGGGAGGCTATATTGGACTTGGTGCTCAGCAACAAACCAGGCCAGGTGTCAGATGTCTCGGTGGGAGAGCATTTCGGTGACAGTGACCACAACTCCTTGACCTTTACCATAGTCATGGAGAGGGATAGGAACAGAGCATGGGATGGTATTTAATTGGGGGAGGGGAAATTATATTGCCATTAGACAGGAGCTGAGGAGCATAAAGTGGGAACAATTATTCTTTTTTTTTAAATTTAGAGTCCCCAATTATTTTTTTTCCAATTAAGGGGCAATTTAGCATGGCCAATCCACCTATCCTGCACATCTTTTGGGTTGTGGGGGTGAAACCCACGCAAACACGGGGAGAATGTGCAAACTCCACACAGACAGTGACCCAGGGCCGGGATTCAAACCCGGGTCCTCAGCGCCGTAGGCAGCAATGCTAACCACTGTGCCACCGTGCTGCCCGGGAGCAATTATTCTTGGGGAAATGCACAACAGTAATGCGGGGGTTGTTTAAGGAGCACTTGTTGCGAGTGCTGGATAGTTTTGTGCCACTGAGACGAGGAAGAAATGGTAAGGTGAACGAGCTTTGGATGACAAGAGAAGTGGAGCTTCTAGTCAAGAGGAAGAAGCTTCGGTAAGGTTGAGGAAGCACGGATCTGGCACGACTTTAGAGGGTTACAAGGTAGCCAGAAAGGAACTCAAAAATGGACTTAGGAGAGCTAGAAGGGGGCATCAAAAAACCCTGGCGGGAAGGATCAGGGAAAACCCCAAGGCGTTCTACACTTATGTGAGAGATAAGAGGGTGGTCAGAGTGAGAGTAGGGCCGATCAGGGATAGGGGAGGGAACTTGTGCCTAGAGTCTGAGGAAATGGGGGGGGGGGGGTCCCTAAATGAATATTTTGCTTCAGTGTTCACTAGAGAGAGGGGCCTTGTTGCTCATGAGAACAGCGTGAACCAGGTTAATAGACTCGAACAGGTTGATATTCAGAAGGAGGATGTGCTGGAAATTGTGAAAAACAGGATAGATAAGTCCCCATGGCCTGACAGGTTATACCCAAGGTTACTTAGGGAAGCGATGGAGGAGATTTCTGTGCCATTGGCGATGATCTTTGCAGCCTCACTCTCCACTGGAGTACTACCGGATGATTGGAGGGAGGCGAATGTTGCTCCCCTGTTCCAGAAAGGGAATAGGGAAATCCCTGGGAATCCCAGCCAGTCTTACGTCTGTGGTGAGCAAAATACTGGAAAGGATTCTGAGAGATAGGATTTATGATTATTTAGAAAAACATAGTTTGATTAAAGATAGTCAGCATGGCTTTGTGAGGGGCAGGCCAGGCCTCACAAGCCTCATTGAATTATTTGAGGATGTGACGAGACACATTGATGAAGGTCGGGCAGTGGATGTGACGTATATGGATTTCAGTAAGGCATTTGATAAGGTTCCCCATGTTGGGCTCATTCAGAAAGTTAGGGGGCATGGGATACAGGGAAATTTGGCTGTCTGGATACAGAATTGGCTGACCGAAAGAAGACAGCAAGTGGTAGTGGATGGAAAGTATTCCGCCTGGAGGTCGGTGACCAGTGGTGTCTCGCAAGGATCTGTTCTGGGACCTCTGCTCTTTGTGGTTTTTATAAATGACTTGGAAGAGGAAGTGGAAGGATGCAAGTTTGCCAATTAACATGAAGGTTGGTGGAGTTGTCGATAGTGTTGGGGGCTGTTGCAGGTTACAACAGGACATTGACAGGATGCAGCGCTGGGCTGAGAAGTGCAGATGGAGTTCAACCGAGATAAATGTGAAGGTCGAATTTGAATGCTGAATACAGGGTTAAAGGCAGGATTCTTGGAAGTGTGGAGGAACAGAGGGATCTTGGGGGTCCACGTATATAGATCCCTCAAAGTTGCCACCCAGGTTCCTGGGATTGTTAAGAAGGCGTATGGTGTGTTGGCTTTCATTAACAGGGGGATTGAGTTTAAGAGCTGTGAGGTTTTGCTGCAGCTTTATAAAACCCTGGTTAGACCACACTTGGAATATTGTGTCCAGTTCTGGTTCCTCATTATAGGAATGATGTGGATGCATTGGAGAGGGTGCAGAGGAGATTTACCAGGATGCTGCCTTGTGAAGAAAAGTTGAGGGAGCTAGGGCTTTTCTTACTGGAGCGAAGAAGGAAGAGAGGTGACTTGATAGAGGTTTACACGGTGATGAGAGGCATGGATAGAGTGGATAGCCAGAGACTTTTCCCCAGGGCAGAAATGGCTGTCACGAGGGGACATACTTTTAAGGAGATTGGAGGAAGGTACAGGGGAGATGTCAGAGGTCGGTTCTTTAAACAGAGAGTGGTGGGTGCATGGAATGCACTGCCAGCAGAGGTGGTGGAGTCTAAGAGTCATTAGGGACATTTAAGCGACTCTTGGACAGGCACATGGACAGCAATAAATTGAAGGGGTGTAGGTTAGGTTGATCTTGGATTAGGATAAATGGTTGGCGCAACATCGTGGGTCGAAGGGCCTGTACTGTTCTATGTTCTATCTACACACCTAGTCACCTTAAGAAATTCAATCATATTTGTTCGGCATAGCTTTTTTTTCTGGTTAGCTTTTTTTCCGGTTAACCGCTGGTGGTGGAGGAGGAAGCCGCAGGAGATCAGGTAAGAGTCATGGCCAAGTCCAAGAATCACACCAACCACAATCAGTCCAGCGAGTGACACAGGACAATGATCAAAAAGCCCAAGTCATCAATTTGAACCCCTGAAAGGAGTAGATCCCAAGTTCCTGAGAAACATGCGGTTTGCCAAAAAACACAACAAAAAAGGAGCAGTTAAGGCTCAAAGCAAAAAATAAAGTAGTGATCGCTAAGAAAAGGACTGGCGGTGTTGATGATTTAACATTTACTGTCCTTGAGGATGGCAGCCTTGTGATATCTTGTTTTCCAAATTGTTTATTTTGAATAAAATCTAAGTTGGGACTTCAAAAAAAAAATTTGTTCCACATAACCTCTGTCTCACAAAACCATATCCCTTATCAAACCTTGCCTCTCACAAAACCATATCCCTTATCAAACCTTGCCTCTCACAAAACCATATCCCTTATCAAACCTTGCCTCTCACAAAACCATTTAGAACAGTACAGCACAGAACAGGCCCTTCGGCCCTCGATGTTGTGCCGAGCAATGATCACCCTACTTAAACCCACGTAACCCGTATACCCGTAACCCAACAATCCCCCATTAACCTTACACTACGGGCAATTTAGCATGGCCAATCCACCTAACCCGCACATCTTTGGACTGTGGGAGGAAACCGGAGCACCCGGAGGAAACCCACGCACACACGGGGAGGACGTGCAGACTCCACACAGACAGTGACCCAGCCGGGAATCGAACCTGGGACCCTGGAGCTGTGAAGCATTGATGCTAACCACCATGCTACCGTGAGGCCCCCATATCCCTTATCAAACCTTGCCTCTCAAAACCATATCCCTTATCAAACCTTGCCTCTCCAAGTGGAGATAGATTCTCGCCTTCAGAATTCTCTCCAATAGTTTCCCTCCCACTGACATGAGACTCACTGGCCTGTACAAAGACCAATACAGCACAGAACGGACCCTTCGGCCCTCCAAGCCTGCACCGACTATGGTACCTGCCTAAACTAAAACCGTATGCATTTACGGAGTCCGTGTTCTTGAATTCCTACCCTATTCATATATTAAATGAACCTTAAATGCTGCCATGGTACCTGCTCCCACCACCTCCCCGGCACCACGTTCCATATATTTACCACCCTGTGTAAAATAACTTGTCTTGCACATCTGTTCTAAACTTTTTCCCACGCACTTTAAACCTATGTCTCCTAGTACTTGACTCTCCTACCCTAGGAAAGAGCATCTGTCCATGCCACTCATAATCTTATAGACCTCTATAAAATCACCTCTCAACCTCCCTCGTTCAAGTGAGAACAGACCGAGTTTATCTAACTTCTCCTCATAGCTAATTCCCTTCATACCAGGAACATCTGAGTAAACTACTTCTGTACCCGCTCCAAAGCATCCACATCCTTCTGGTAGTGTGGCAACCAGAATTGTACACAATATGCCAAATGAGGCCTCACTAAGGTCCTGTACAGTTGCAATGTGACTTGCCAATTTTTATATTCAATGCCCCGACCAATGAAGACCAGAATGCCGTATGCCTTCTTGACCATCTTATCCACATGCGTTGCCACTTTCAGTGATCGGTGGACATACACGCCCAGATCTCATTGCCTGTCCATCCTCGCAAGAGTATTGCAGTTCCTTGGCTTGTCTCTATAACCCTTACTCAATAGTGGAACTATATTTGCTGTTCTCCAGTCCTCTGGCACATCCTCCGTGGCCAGAGAGGAATTAAAATTTGGTTCAGAGCTGCTGCAATCTCCTCCCTTGTCTCCCACAGCAGCCTGGGACACAATTCATCCGGATCTGGATATTTGTCCACTTTTAAGCCTGCAAACGCGTCCAGTACCTTTTAAGTAGAAACATATATAGAAAATAGAAACAGGTGGAAGCCATTCAGCCCTTCGAGCCTGCTCCACCATTCATTCTGATCATGGCTGATCATCATGTCCGCCTTCCCCCCCCCGTATCCCTTGAATCCTTTAGCCCCAAGAACTATATCTAATTCCTTCTTGAAATTACACATTTTGGCCTCAACTACTTTCTGTGGTAGAGAATTCTACAGATTCACCACTCCCTGGGTGAAGACATTTCTCCTCACTTTAGTCCTAAAAGGTTGACCCCTTGTCCTCAAACTATGACCCCAAGTTCTTGACTCCCCCACCATCGTGAACGTTCTTTCTGAGTCTACATTGTTTAATCCTGTTAGAATATTATAAGTTTCTATGAGATGCCCTCTCACTCTTCCAAACGCCAATGAATATAATCCTAACCGATTTAGTCTCTCCTCATATGACAGTCCACCGTCCCAGGAACCAGCCTGGTAAACCTTCGCTGAACTCCCTCCATAGCAAGAACATCCTTCCTCAGATAATGTCAATTTGTTGAAGAACCTCTGGGATACCTCCTCATTCTTTTTTTTAACAATTTATCTATTTGTTTGTCCCTAATAAGCTTATATTGTACCATGTTGTGCTCGTTAGCACTAAAATGATTGGCCACCAACACATCAACCACCTGTCTGGCTTCATGCCCCAGTACAAAGTCCAGCACTGCGCCATCCCTTGTTAGACTCTTGACATATTGAGCTAAAAAGTTCTCCTGTGCATTTTAAGAACTCCACTCCATCTAAGCCCTATGACTATCCCAGTTAATGTTGGAAAAGTTGAAATCATCCAATGTAATAATAATAATCTTTTTTAATGTCACAAGTAGCCTTAGATTAACACTGCAATGAAATTACTGTGAAAAGTCCAGGGTTTCTCCCCTGTGAAGGGGGAAAAGAAGCCAGAACAAAAAGCAACAGAAACCACCTCCAGGCCAGAAACAACACCTATGGCTTTTTAAAAATTGGCTGATGCTTACATCTCACAGCTAACAAACGTCTTGGAGAGTCTGGTGGGAGGGAAAAAAGGAAAAGCAGAATGATGCTTTACATTCTTGCACTTTTCAAACAAGCTTTTCAACAACACAGGAAATGTTATATGTTTGAAGTATTTTATTTATACATGAACATAGAACATACAGTACAGAAGGAGGCCATTTGGCCCATTGAGTCTGCACCGACCCACTTAAGCCCTCACTTCCACCCTAGCCCCGTGACCCAATAACCCCTCCTAACCTTTTTGGTCACTAAGGGCAATTTATCGTGGCCAATCCACGTAACCTGCACGTCTTTGGACTGTGGGAGGAAACCAGAGCACCCACAGGAAACCCACGCAGACACGGGGAGAACGTGCAGACTCCGCACAGACAATGACCCAGCGAGGAATCGAACCTGGGACCCTGGCGCTGTGAAGCTACAGCAAACAAAGAACAAAGAAAATTACAGCACAGGAACAGGCCCTTCGGCCCTCCCAGCCTGCGCCGATCCAGATCCTTTATCTAAACCTGTCTCCTATTTTCCAAGGTCTACTTCCCTCTGTTCCCGCCCATTCATATACCTGTCTAGATGCTTCTTAAATGATGCTATCGTACCCGCCTCTACCACCTCCGCTGGTAAAGCGTTCCAGGCACCCACCACGCTCTGCATAAAAAGCTTTCCACGCACATCTCCCATAAACTTTCCCCCTCTCACTATGAAATCGTGACCCCTTGTAATTGACACCCCCACTCTTGGAAAAAGCTTGTTGCTATCCACCCTGTCCATACCTCTCATAATTTTGTGACCTCAATCAGGTCCCCCCTCAACCTCCGTCTTTCCAACGAAAACAATCCTAATCCACTCAACCTTTCTTCATAGCTAGCACCTTCAATACCAGGCAACATCCTGGTGAAACTCCTCTGCACCCTCTCTAAGGCATCCACATCCTTCTGGTAATGTGGCGACCAGAACTGCACGCAGTATTCCAAATGTGGCCAAACCAAAGTCCTATACAACTGTAACATGACCTGCCAACTCTTGTACTCAATACCCCGTCCGATGAAGGCAAGCATGCTGTATGCCTTCTTGACCACTCTAACAACCTGCGTTGCCACCTTCAGGGTACAATGGACCTGAACTCCCAGATCTCTCTGCACATCAATTTTCCCCAAGACCCTTCCATTGACCATATAGTCCACTCTTGAATTTGATCTTCCAAAATGCATCACCTCGCATTTGCCTGGATTGAACTCCATCTGCCATTTCTCTGCCCAACTCTCCAATCTATCTATATTTTGTTGTATTCTCGGACAGTCCTCCTCGCTGTCTGCAACTCCACCAATCTTAGTATCATCTGCAATCTTGCTAATCAGACCACCTATACCTTCCTCCAGGTCATTTATGTAGATCACAAACAACAGTGGTCCAAGCACGGATCCCTGTGGAACACCACTAGTCACCCTTCTCCATTTTGAGACACTCCCTTCCACCACTACTCTCTGTCTCCTGTTGCCCAGCCAGTTCTTTATCCATCTAGCTAGTACACCCTGAACCCCATACAACTTCACTTTTTCCATCAACCTGCCATGGGAAACCTTATCAAACGCCTTACTAAAGTCCATGTATACAACATCTACAGCCCTTCCCTCATCAATTAACTTTGTCACTTCCTCAAAGAATTCTATTAGGTTTGTAAGACCTTCCCTGCACAAACCATGCTGCCTATCACTGATAAGTCTATTTTCATCCAGATGTGAATAGATCCTATCCCTCAGTATCTTCTCCAACAGTTTGCCTACCACTGACGTCAAGCTCACAGGTCTATAATTCCCTGGATTATCCCTGCTACCCTTCTTAAACAAAGGGACAACAGTAGCAATTCTCCAGTCCTCCGGGACCTTACCCATGCTCAAGGATGCTGCAAAGATATCTGTTAAGGCCCCAGCTATTTCGACCCTCGCTTCCCTCAGTAACTCATAACTCCCTAAATTCTGATTGTTGGACCTCATCCCTTGTTTTACCTATATCATTGGTGCCTATATGCACCAAGACAACTGGCTGTTCACCCTCCCCCTTCAGTATGTCCTGCAGCCGATCGGCGACATCCCTGACCCGAGCACCCGGGAGGCAACATACCATTCAGGAGTCTCGTTTCCGACCAAAGAAACGCCTGTCTACTCTCCTGACAATTGAATCCCCTATGACTATAGCCCTGCCAGTCTTTTTCCCGCCCTTCTGTGCAGCAGAGCTAGCCACGTGCCATGAGCCTGGCTACTACTGCCTTCCCCTGGTGAGACATCTCCCCCAAAAGTATCCAAAACGGTATACCTGTTTCGGAGGGAGATGACCGCAGGGGACACCTGCACTGTCTTCCTGCTCTTTCTCTGCCTTTTGGTCACCCATTCCCTGTCTCCCTCACCAATCCTAATCTGCGGTGTGACCAACTCACTGAACGTGCTATCCACGACCTCCTCAGCATCGCTGATGCTCTAAAGTGAATCTATCCGCAGCTCCAGAGCCATCATGCGGTCTAACAGGAGCTGCAGCTGGACACACTTCCCGCACATGAAGGATTCAGGGGCATCGGCCGCGTCCCTGAACTCCCACATTGTGCACGAGGAGCATAACACGGGTCTGGGATCTCCTGCCATTTTTACCCTTTACCTTAACTGATTACAAATATAGTATCAAATAATTAATAAGTGAAAGGAATAAAGATTTTACTTAGCAATCACAATACTCACCAACACACGAAGAGTTACATTTCTCCCAGCAACTGCTAATTGGAGCACTTTCCTTGCCAGTCAATTAGGTCACTGCTTTGCTTTGATGTCACCATTCAAGGTAAGTTTTTAAAGAGATAAACTTACCTTCCAGACAACCACGGTTGTTTTTGTTTGGTTAGAGGAGGGAGTAGGGTGAGAAACACTGAAAAAGTGGTTCGGCTTTAATTGTCACTTAACAACAGCCCCTTCACAAACCACCTTCAAATTAGGCTGACCGCACTGCACATATGCAAATCTCCCCCGAACAGCCAATCAGTAGCTCTGCTCTGCTGCCCTCTGCTGGATGCTTGCTGCCACTCGAACTCCTCGGGTCTCTTTCGCAGGTACACCTTCAAATTAGGCTGACCGCACTGAACAAATGCAAATCTCCCCGGAACGTCCAATCAGTAGCTCCGCTCTGCTGCCCTCTGCTGAATGCTTGCTTGCACTCGAACTCCTCGGGTCTCTTTCACAGGTCCACATTCAAATTAGGCTGACCTCACTACACATATGCAAATCTCCCCGGAACAGCTAATAAGTAGCTCCGCTCTGCTGCCCTCTGCGGGATGCTTGCTTGCACTCGAACTTCTCGGGTCTCTTTCGCAGGTAGACCTTCAAATTAGGCTGACCGCACTGCACATCTGCAAATCTCCCCGGAACAGCCAATCAGTAGCTCCGCTCTGCTGCCCTCTGCTGGATGCTTGCTTTCACTCGAACTCCTCGGTCGCTTTCGCAGGGACACCTTCAAATTAGGCTGACCGCACGGCACATATGCAAATCTCCCCGGAACAGCCAATCAGTAGCTCCGCTCTGCTGCCCTCTGCTGGATGCTTGCTTGCACTCAAACTACTCGGGTCCCTTTCGCAGGTACACCTTCAAATTAGGCTGACCGCACTGCACATATGCAAATCTCCCCGGAACAGCCAATCAGTAGCTCCTCTCCGCTGCCCTCTGCTGGATGCTTGCTTGCACTCGAACTCCTCGGGGCTCTTTCGCAGGTACACCTTCAAATTAGGTTGACCGCACTGCACATATGCAAATCTCCCCGGAACAGCCAATCAGTTGCTCCTCTCTGCTGCCCTCTGCTGGATGCTTGCTTGCACTCGAACTCTTCGGGGCTCTTTCGCAGGTACACCTTCAAATTAGGTTGACCGCACTGCACATATGCAAATCTCCCCGCAACAGCCGATCAGTGGCTCCGCTCTGCTGCCCTCTGCTGGATGCTTGCTTGCACTCGAACTCCTCTGGTCTCTTTCGCAGGTACACCTTCAAATTAGGCTGACCGCACTGCACATATGCAAATCTCCCCGGAACAGCCAATCAGTAGCTCCGCTCTGCTGCACTCTGCTGGATGCCTGCTTGCACTCGAACTCCTTGGGGCTCTTTCGCAGGTACACCTTAAAAATAGGCTGACCGCACTGCACATATGCAAATCTCCCCGGAACAGCCAATCAGTAGCTCCGCTCTGCTGCCCTATGCTGGATGCTTGCTTGCACTCGAACTCCTCGGGTCTCTTTTGCAGGTACACCTTCAAATTAGGCTGACCGCACTGCACATATGCAAACCTCCTCAGAACAGCCAATCAGTAGCTCTGCTCTGCTGCATTCTGCTGGATACCTGATTGCACTCGAACTCCTCGGGTCTTTTTCGCAGATACACCTTCAAATTAGACTGACCGCACTGCACATATGCAAATCTCCCCACAACAGCCAATCAGTAGCTCCGCTCTGCTGCCCTCTGCTGGATGCTTGCTTGCACTCGAACTACTCGGGTCTCTTTCGCAGGTACACCTTCAAATTAGGCTGACCGCACGGCAAATCTGCAAATCTCCCCGGAACAGCCAATCAGTAGCTCTGCTCTGCTGCCCTCTGCTGGATGCTTGCTTGCACTCGAACTACTCGGGTCTCTTTCGCAGGTGCACCTTCAAATTAGGCTGACCGCACTGCACATATGCAAATCTCCCCAGAACAGCCAATCAGTAGCTCTGCTCTGCTGCCCTCTGCTGGATGCTTGCTTGCACTCGAACTACTCGGGTCTCTTTCACAGGTACACCTTCAAATTAGGCTGACCGCACTGCACATATGCAAATCTCCCCGGAACAGCCAATCAGTAGCTCCTCTCCGCTGCCCTCTGCTGGATTCTTGCTTGCACTCGAACTCCTCGGGGCTCTTTCGCAGGTACACCTTCAAATTAGGTTGACCGCACTGCACATATGCAAATCTCCCCGGAACAGCCAATCAGTATCTCCTCTCTGCTGCCCTCAGCTGGATGCTTGCTTGCACTCGAACTCTTCGGGGCTCTTTTGCAGGTACACCTTCAAATTAGGTTGACCGCACTGCACATATACAAATCTCCCCACAACAGCCAATCAGTAGCACCGCTCTGCTGCCCTCTGCTGGATGCTTGCTTGCACTCAAACTCCTCCGGTCTCTTTCGCAGGTACACCTTCAAATTAGGCTGACCACACTGCACATTTGCAAATCTCCCCGTAACAACCAATCAGTAGCTTCGCTCTGCTGCCCTACGCTGGATGCTTGCTTGCACTCGAACTCCTCCGGTCTCTTCCGCAGGTACACCTTCAAATTAGGCTGACCGCACTGCACATATGCAAATCTCCACGGAACAGCCAATCAGTAGCTCTGCTCTGCTGCCCTCTGCTGGATGCTTGATTGCACTCGAACTCCTCCGGTCTCTTTCGCAGGTACACCTTCAAATTAGGCTGACCGCACTGCACATTTGCAAATCTCCCCGTAACAACCAATCAGTAGCTTTGCTCTGCTGCCCTATGCTGGATGCTTGCTTGCACTCGAACTCCTCCGGTCTCTTCCGCAGGTACACCTTCAAATTAGGCTGACCGCACTGCACATATGCAAATCTCCACGGAACAGCCAATCAGTAGCTCTGCTCTGCTGCCCTCTGCTGGATGCTTGATTGCACTCGAACTCCTCCGGTCTCTTTCGCAGGTACACCTTCAAATTAGGCTGACCGCACTGCACATTTGCAAATCTCCCCGTAACAACCAATCAGTAGCTTTGCTCTGCTGCCCTATGCTGGATGCTTGCTTGCACTCGAACTCCTCCGGTCTCTTTCGCAGGTACACCTTCAAATTAGGCTGACCACATTGCACATATGCAAATCTCCCCGGCACAGCCAATCAGTAGCTCCGCTCTGCTGCTCTCGGCTGGATGCTTGCTTGCACACGAAATCCTCCGGTCTCTTTTGCAGGTACACCTTCAAATTAGGCTGACCACACTGCACATATGCAAATCTCCTCAGAACAGCCAATCAGTAGCTCTGCTCTGCTGCCCTCTGCTGGATGCTTGATTGCACTCAAAATCCTCGGGTCTTTTTCGCAGGTACACATTCAAATTTGGCTGGCCGCACTGCGCATATGCAAAACCCCCCGGAACAGCCAATCAGTAGCTCCGCTCTGCTGCCCTCTGCTGGATGCTTGCTTGCACTCGAACTCTTCGGGTCTCTTTCGCAGGTACACATTCAAATTTGGCTGGCCGCACTGCGCATATGCAAATCTCCCCGGAACAGCCAATCAGTAGCTCCGCTCTGCTGCCCTCAGCTGGATGCTTGCTTGCACTCGAACTACTCGGGTCTCTTTCGCAGGTACACCTTCAAATTAGGCTGACCGCACTGCACATATGCAAATCTCCCCGGAACAGCCAATCAGTAGCTCCTCTCCGCTGCCCTCTGCTGGATGCTTGCTTGCACTCGAACTCCTCGGGGCTCTTTCGCAGGTACACCTTTAAATTAGGTTGACCGCACTGCACATATGCAAATCTGCCCGGAACAGCCAATCAGTAGCTCCTCTCTGCTGCCCTCAGCTGGATGCTTGCTTGCACTCGAATTCTTCGGGGCTCTTTCGCAGGTACACCTTCAAATTAGGTTGACCGCACTGCACATATGCAAATCTCCCCGCAACAGCCAATCAGTGGCTCCGCTCTGCTGCCCTCTGCTGGATGCTTGCTTGCACTCGAACTCCTCTGGTCTCTTTCGCAGGTACACCTTCAATTTAGGCTGACCGCACTGCACATATGCAAATCACCCCGGAACAGCCAATCAGTAGCTCCGCTCTGCTGCACTCTGCTGGATGCCTGCTTGCACTCGAACTCCTTGGGGCTCTTTCGCAGGTACACCTTCAAATTCGGCTGACCGCACTGCACATATGCAAATCTCCCCGGAACAGCCAATCAGTAGCTCCGCTCTGCTGCCCTATGCTGGATGCTTGCTTGCACTCGAACTCCTCGGGTCTCTTTTGCAGGTACACCTTCAAATTAGGCTGACCGCACAGCACATATGCAAATCTCCCCGGATCAACCAATCAGTAGCTCCGCTCTGCTGCCCTCTGCTGGATGCTTCCTTGCACTCGAACTCCTTGGGTCACTTTCGCAGGTACACTTTCAAATTAAGCTGACCGCACTGCACATATGCAAATCTCCCCGGAACAGCCAATCAGTAGCTCCGCTCTGCTGCCCTCTGCTGGATGCTTGCTTGCACTCGAACTACTCGGGTCTCTTTCGCAGGTACACCTTCAAATTAGGCTGACCGCACTGCACATATGCAAATCTCCCCGGAACAGCCAATCAGTAGCTCCTCTCCGCTGCCCTCTGCTGGATGCTTGCTTGCACTCGAACTCCTCGGGGCTCTTTCGCAGGCACACCTTTAAATTAGGTTGACCGCACTGCACATATGCAAATCTGCCCGGAACAGCCAATCAGTAGCTCCTCTCTGCTGCCCTCAGCTGGATGCTTGCTTGCACTCGAATTCTTCGGGGCTCTTTCGCAGGTACACCTTCAAATTAGGTTGACCGCACTGCACATATGCAAATCTCCCCACAACAGCCAATCAGTGGCTCCGCTCTGCTGCCCTCTGCTGGATGCTTGCTTGCACTCGAACTCCTCTGGTCTCTTTCGCAGCTACACCTTCAAATTAGGCTGACCGCACTGCACATATGCAAATCTCCCCGGAACAGCCAATCAGTAGCTCCGCTCTGCTGCACTCTGCTGGATGCCTGCTTGCACTCGAACTCCTTGGGGCTCTTTCGCAGGTACACCTTCAAATTAGGCTGACCGCACTGCACATATGCAAATCTCCCCGGAACAGCCAATCAGTAGCTCCGCTCTGCTGCCCTATGCTGGATGCTTGCTTGCACTCGAACTCCTCGGGTCTCTTTTGCAGGTACACCTTCAAATTAGGCTGACCGCACTGCACATATGCAAACCTCCTCAGAACAGCCAATCAGTAGCTCTGCTCTGCTGCATTCTGCTGGATACCTGATTGCATTCGAACTCCTCGGGTCTTTTTCGCAGATACACCTTCAAATTAGACTGACCGCACTGCACATATGCAAATCTCCCCGCAAAAGCCAATCAGTAGCTCCGCTCTGCTGCCCTCTGCTGGATGCTTGCTTGCACTCGAACTACTCGGGTCTCTTTCGCAGGTACACCTTCAAATTAGGCTGACCGCACTGCACATATGCAAATCTCCCCGGAACAGCCAATCAGTAGCTCCTCTCCGCTGCCCTCTGCTGGATGCTTGCTTGCACTCGAACTCCTCGGGGCTCTTTCGCAGGTACACCTTCAAATTAGGTTGACGGCACTGCACATATGCAAATCTGCCCGGAACAGCCAATCAGTAGCTCCTCTCTGCTGCCCTCTGCTGGATGCTTGCTTGCACTAGAACTCTTCGGGGCTCTTTCGCAGGTACACCTTCAAATTTGGTTGACTGCACTGCACATATGCAAATCTCCCCGCCACAGCCAATCAGTGGCTCCGCTCTGCTGCCCTCTGCTGGATGCTTGCTTGCACTCGAACTCCTCTGGTCTCTTTCGCAGGTACACCTTCAAATTAGGCTGACCGCACTGCACATATGCAAATCTCCCCGGAACAGCCAATCAGTAGCTCCGCTCTGCTGCACTCTGCTGGATGCCTGCTTGCACTCGAACTCCTTGGGGCTCTTTCGCAGGTACACCTTCAAATTAGGTTGACCGCACTGCACATATGCAAATCTCCCCGCAACAGCCAATCAGTGGCTCCGCTCTGCTGCCCTCTGCTGGATGCTTGCTTGCACTCGAACTCCTCTGGTCTCTTTCGCAGGTACACCTTCAAATTAGGCTGACCGCACTGCACATATGCAAATCTCCCCGGAACAGCCAATCAGTAGCTCCGCTCTGCTGCACTCTGCTGGATGCCTGCTTGCACTCGAACTCCTTGGGGCTCTTTCGCAGGTACACCTTCAAATTAGGCTGACCGCACTGCACATATGCAAATCTCCCCGGAACAGCCAATCAGTAGCTCCGCTCTGCTGCCCTATGCTGGATGCTTGCTTGCACTCGAACTCCTCGGGTCTCTTTTGCAGGTACACCTTCAAATTAGGCTGACCGCACTGCACATATGCAAACCTCCTCAGAACAGCCAATCAGTAGCTCCGCTCTGCTGCCCTCTGCTGGATGCTTGCTTGCACTCGAACTCCTCCGGTCTCTTTCGCAGGTACACCTTCAAATTTGGTTGACTGCACTGCACATATGCAAATCTCCCCGCAACAGCCAATCAGTGGCTCCGCTCTGCTGCCCTCTGCTGGATGCTTGCTTGCACTCGAACTCCTCTGGTCTCTTTCGCAGGTACACCTTCAAATTAGGCTGACCGCACTGCACATTTGCAAATCTCCCCGGAACAGCCAATCAGTGGCTCCGCTCTGCTGCCCTCTGCTGGATGCTTGCTTGCACTCGAACTCCTCTGGTCTCTTTCGCAGGTACACCTTCAAATTAGGCTGACCGCACTGCACATATGCAAATCTCCCCGGAACAGCCAATCAGTAGCTCCGCTCTGCTGCACTCTGCTGGATGCCTGCTTGCACTCGAACTCCTTGGGGCTCTTTCGCAGGTACACCTTCAAATTAGGCTGACCGCACTGCACATATGCAAATCTCCCCGGAACAGCCAATCAGTAGCTCCGCTCTGCTGCCCTATGCTGGATGCTTGCTTGCACTCGAACTCCTCGGGTCTCTTTTGCAGGTACACCTTCAAATTAGGCTGACCGCACTGCACATATGCAAACCTCCTCAGAACAGCCAATCAGTAGCTCTGCTCTGCTGCATACCTGATTGCATTCGAACTCCTCGGGTCTTTTTCGCAGATACACCTTCAAATTAGACTGACCGCACTGCACATATGCAAATCTCCCCGCAAAAGCCAATCAGTAGCTCCGCTCTGCTGGATGCTTGCTTGCACTCGAACTCCTCCGGTCTCTTTCGCAGGTACACCTTCAAATTAGGCTGACCGCACTGCACATATGCAAATCTCCCCACAACAGCCAATCAGTAGCACCGCTCTGCTGCCCTCTGCTGGATACTTTCTTTCACTCGAACTCCTCAGGTCTCTTTCGCAGGTACACCTTGAAATTAGGCTGACCGCACTGCACATATGCAAATCTCCCCGGAACAGCCAATCAGTAGCTCCGCTCTGCTGCTCTCTGCTGGATGCTTGCTTGCACTCGAACTCCTCCGGTGTCTTTCGCAGGTACACCATCAAATTAGGCTGAACGCACTGCACATATGCAAATCGCCCCAGAACAGCCAATCAGTAGCTCCGCTCTGCTGCCCTCTGCTGGATGCTTACTTGAACTCGAACTCCTCGGCTCTCTTTCGCAAGTACACCTTCAAATAAGGCTGACCGCAGTGCACAAATGCAAATCTCCCCAGAACAGCCAATCAGTAGCTCCGCTCTGCTGCCCTCTGCTGGATGCTTGCTTGCACTGGAACTCCTCGGGTCTCTTTCGCAGGTACACCTTCAAATTAGGCTGACCGCACTGCACATATGCAAATCGCCCCAGAACAGCCAATCAGTAGCTCCGCTCTGCTGCCCTCTGCTGGATGCTGCCTTGAACTCGAACTCCTCGGCTCTCTTTCGCAAGTACACCTTCAAATTAGGTTGACCGCACTGCACATATGCAAATCTCTCCAGAACAGCCAATCAGTAGCTCCGCTCTGCTGGCCTCTGCTGGATGCCTGCTTGCACTGCACTCCTCGGGTCTCTTTCGCAGGTACACCTTCAAATTTGGCTGACCGCACTGCACATATGCAAATCTGCCCGGAACAGCCAATCAGTAGCTCCGCTCTGCTGCCCTCTGCTGGATGATTGCTTGCACTCGAACTCCTCGGGTCTCTTTCGCAGGTACACCTTCAAATTAGGCTGACCACACTGCACATATGCAAATCTCCCCGGAACAGCCAATCATTAGCTCCGCTCTGCTGCCCTCTGCTGGATGCCTGCTTGCACTCGAACTCCTCGGCTCTCTTTCGCAAGTACACCTTCAAATTAGGCTGACCGCACTGCACATATGCAAATCTCCCCAGAACAGCCAATCAGTAGCTCCGCTCTGCTGCCCTCTGCTGGGTGCTTGCTTGCACTGGAACTCCTCGGTCTCTTTCGCAGGTACACCTTCAAATTAGGCTGAACGCACTGCACATATGTAAATCTCCCCAGAACAGCCAATCAGTAGCTCCGCTCTGCTGCCCTCTGCTGGATGCTTGCTTGCACTGGAACTCCTCGGGTCTCTTTCGCAGGTACACCTTCAAATTAGGCTGAACGCACTGCACATATGTAAATCTCCCCGGAACAGCCAATCAGTAGCTCCGCTCTGCTGCCCTCTGCTGGATGCTTGCTTGCACTCGAAGTCTTCGGGTCTCTTTCGCAGGTACACCTTCAAATTATGCTGACCGCACTGCAGGTATGCAAATCTCCCCGGAACAGCCAATCAGTAGCTCCGCTCTGCTATCCACTTGTGCTACCATGCTCTTCTATGAAGAAGAATTCTTTTCATGAAGGTTCCTTTGACTTCCACACCCCCAAAGCACAAGTCATAATCTTGAAACCACGGAATAATGTTGTGAATGCTCTGTCTATTTTGCTAAAGAAAACATCTGTTGTTACAAACAGTGGTAAATTGAAAAAAACATTGATTGAAATTCAACAAAGGTACATAATTATACTAATCTTTATTATTGTCACAAGTAGGCTTACATTACACTACAATGAAGCTACTGTGAAAATCCCTGTATCGCCACACTCCGGCTCCTGTTCGGGTACACAGTGGGAGAATTCTGAATGTCCAATTCACCTAACAAGCACGTCTTTCGGGACTTGAAAAGACTTGTGGGAGGAAACCGGAGCACCTGGAGGAAACCCACACACACACGGGGAGAACATGCAGACTCCACACAGACAGTGACCCAAGCCAGGAATTGAACCTGGGACCCTGGCGCTGTGAAGCACTGTGCTAATTACCCTATTGTTATTATTTTTACACACCTCCGCGAATTGTGCACAAAAGTGCTTCGGAATTTCCTGCTAACTATCTGGGGGTCTATAGTAAACACTTAGCAATGTGGCGGTCCCTTTTTTATTCATGCCCCCTCCAAGATATGGGACTGGATTCTTCATTCCTGCGGCTAAGTGTTGGCTCGAACAGAGAATCTGCAGGACGTTTCCGTGAAAAAAATTGGTCCGAGCGCCTCACTGATTCCGGTAGCGGTGAGGGCCACGCAACGGCTGAAACCCCCGCCTCCTGTGGCGAAAACGGCCAGAGATTGGCCGGGTCCTGGGCCATGCATGTGCACAGCTGACGACCTGCAGCGGCCGCGCCGTACAACATGACGCCGGCCGTGCATGGACCCAACCTGATCTTTGCGACCCCACAGCCCACCCCTTGGCCACCCACCACCAGTCTCCCCAGCCCTAACAGAAACCCCCCTCCCACCCCCTGGCCAGTGGCATGGAACCCAGCTAAGTGTAGCGTCACTGGACACAGTCCGCAGCCGCCACACCGGGTTCACAACTTGTGTGACCACACATGTTCCGCGCCATCGGGAACTCAGCCCATTGGGAGCAGAGCATCACGCGCATCATAATGATGCCATTTTGGAGTGGCCGGAGCATGGATGACCAGCGTCAAACTGGCGCCGGCCATGATTTCGGTATTGGAACCCATTCCCCGCCAGATTGCTGAACACGATTTTGGCGTCGGGCAACGGAGAATCCCGCTCATCATCTTTCCTTACTGCAGTAATTGACTCCTTAACTAATAATGCAATGCATCCTCCTCTTTTATTCTCTCCTCTGTCTCGACTGAAGATTATACATCTCCGGATGTTGAGCTGCCAATCCTGCACTTCCCTCAACCACGTTTCTGTGATGGCTACCATATCATAATTCCACGTGTTCATCCTCGCCCTTAACTCATCCGTTTTACCTGTAATACTCCTGGTATTAAAGTAGAGGCCATCCAGTCTTGCCTTACTCCCTTGAAACTTAATATAGCTGTATTTCCTCTGACTTGATTGTTTTCCTGTATTATGCTGAGTTCCTATTCTGGTAACAGCCTGTGTCCTGTTCCCGTTCTGAATTAGTTTAAACTGCTCCCAACAACACTAGCAAACCTGTCTCCAGTCTCACTCCAGAGACTTGAGCATTGACGCTGACAATTCAGTGCAGGACTGAGGGAGTGCAGCACTGTCAGAGGTACCATCTTTCAGATCAGTTAAACTAAGGCCTGGCTGCCTTCTCAGGTAAATGTAAAAGATCCCATGACATTACATTAGCAGCAGGGCAGCAGGATAGCATGGTGGTTAGCATAAATGCTTCACAGCTCCAGGGTCCCAGGTTCGATTCCCGGCTGGGTCACTGTCTGTGTGGAGTCTGCACGTCCTCCCCCTGTGTGCGTGGGTTTCCTCCGGGTGCTCCGGTTTCCTCCCACAGTCCAAAGATGTGCGGGTTAGGTGGATTGGCCATGCTAAATTGCCCGTAGTGTCCTAATAAAAGTAAGGTTAAGGGGGGGGGGGGTTGTTGGCTTACGGGTATAGGGTGGATACGTAGGTTTGAGTAGGGTGATCATGGCTCGGCACAACATTGAGGGCCAAAGGGCCTGTTCTGTGCTGTACTGTTCTATGTTCTATTACATAAGAGTAGAGGGGGTATCACTGATGTCCTGGTCAGAATGATCCTACTCAATATGGATCCTGCGATTAACGTCACAAAAACAGATTATCTGTCCTTCATCACATTGCTGTTTGTGGGCTCTTGCTGTGCATTAATTGGCTGCCACATTTCCAACATTACAACAGTAACCACACTTCAAAAAACACTTCACTGGCTGTAAGATGCTTTTGAACACCCTGAGTTTTTGGAAGTTGATATATAAATACAAGTCTCAGGAAAACATTCTGCTTCCTGAGAACGGGAAATGATAAACCCATGTATGGAGAAAGTATACCAGCCACAGTGACATTGATCAATACATTGTGTACGGGCCACAAATGTAGGACCTATACTGTAGGTTTCTGAGTGTTTCAGTGAATTCAGTGAGTACTCATGTTGATAAGTCAGTTTGTTTAGGTGAAGCTAAAATAATTAATTTATTCTGAGTTATAAATCTATACAGAAGATTGATAAAACAACATACAAACAATACCACGATATTCAGCTTACACGAAACTTTGAATCAACCAAAATAAAAAAACATTTGAAAATGACTTGTTTTTTCCCAGGACATGAAAGGAATCTTGGAAGAGTGTAAGGTGAATCTATCATATCGTTATTCCATCAAGGTATGATGGGCTGAGGGAACTCGGATATGTAGAGACTCAACCCCACTCCCTCACCATACTCATGATATTAGTTCACCCATACAGGAGAGTACAAACATTACCCATGATATTAGTCAAACACCCGTCACCTGAAGAGGATCTGTCTATAATTCACATCACCAACTGAAGCAGGATCCGATTCTACCCCATACCCACTCCTGAGAGCTGGCTCACATTACCGGCACAGGGACGCAGAATTAACGTTCGAGCCCTGGTTTACAGGGAGAAAGTCAGGAAGTGTCAGAAAGACAGATAGAGCAGGAGACCCTGAGTGTATCTCACGCTCCAACCAGTATTCAGCTCTGAACACTGATGAAAGTGATGGTTGATCTGGAGAATGCAGCCAGAGCCAAGTCCATGGCACTACAGCTGGTTCAGCTGTACAGGGGCACAATCAAGACTGGAAGAGTCATAGTGATAGGAGATTCGAGAATAGGCAGACATTTCTTTGGCTGCGGACATGAATCCAAGATGGTATGTTGCCTCCCTGATGTCAGGGTGAAGGATGTCACTGAACGGCTGCAGTGCACCCTGCGGTACCAACTGCATGGATCGAAAGAGGAATGTTGTTCTCCAGTCAGAATTTAGGTAGCTAGATAAGAAATCAAAAAGCAGGACCTCTCTCCAGATTTCTCCTGGTACCAGATGCCAGTAAGTATAGAGGAGGATAAAGCAGATGAATGTGTGACTAGAGAGATGGAGCAGGATGGACGGCTTTAGATTCCTGGGGCATTGGGATCAGTTTTGTTGGAGATGTTAGCTGTACAGGCTGGGCAGGTTACAGAACAGGCACCAATTTCTCTCCTAAACAGGGACTGGTTGAAATGTTCACAGGCACTCTTTCTAAAGCTGTGTATAGCATTGTTCAGTTTGTGTTAATGCTCTGCATACAAACACAACTGGTTGTCCTTGCTGCACGAGGGTTGCTCCAAGTCCTGTTTCACTGGCATCTCACTGCAGGGTGGCTTCACCATTGACATCATTGTACTTCAGCACTGGCACTGTCGTCACTAGTTGTTTGATGTGAGTGAAAGCTGCTTCTTGTTCTGTGCTGAACACCACTGAACATCCTTTGCAGTCAGCTTGTCTAGAGATTCACACTCTGATGACAGATTGGACAAAAACCTGGTTAGTAGATTCCGTGTGGGATCTTTGACGTTCCAGGAGGTCCAACAAATGTGTGAGACCTTTATTACAGATCTGACACCTATAGGGTGTTTGTGTGTAATGGATCACAAGACACATTGCCTGTTTGAAAGCTCTGTCATTTAAAAAAGAACACCTGAATGGTTTCTCTCCAGCGTGGATCCTTTGGTGCTGGGATCAGAGAAGTGAGTGAAGGTTCTGTCACAAACATCACACCTGATGTTTCTTCCATGTGAATCATCTGGTGTCCCAGGAAGCTCGAAGATGTCACAAAAACTTCAATGGAAATTTCGCAATTCAAGTTTTACTTTCCTGTGTGGCTCCTCTGATGGAACAGGAGGTTCGATGACCTCGAGAATGATTTGTCGCACATGTATGGTTACTCCCCTGTGTGAATACGTTGATGTCTGTGGAGATGCCTGTGCCTGAATGTGAGAATGGTCTGTCACAGACCTCACACTTGAACTGTGTGAATACGTTGGTGTATGCAGAGATCGGATGATGACACTGGGAACAATGGGTAGGAAACGCGTTGGCGGCGAGGCTGGGAGCCCCAGGCTAACTGAGTGGGGCTAGTCAGCGGAAGCCAAGGTGGGGGTGTACATATAGTTAGATTAGAGCAAGGGTTAGGTGATAGGATGGTGTTGCTGGGGGGTGGGGGGGGGGGGGGGTCGTTCTGCTGAAGGGGTGGAAACTGGACATGGCAACAGTGAGGAGGTCATGGGTGGAGCCGGTCAGGAGGCGGGCCACAGGAAGCGAGACACATGGCTGGGGGGCTGGCCAAGGAAAGGGGACGGCTGATCGGCAAAGGGGGGGGGGGGTCGAAGTGCCTCCCAACCAGGCTGATCACCTGGAATGTTAGAGGGTTAAATGGGCCAGTGAAGAGGGCGCGTGTGTTTGCGCATCTGCGGGTTCTGAAGGCAGACATAGTCATGCTGCTGGAGATGCACCTCAAAGTGGCAGACCATGTTAGGTTAAGGAAGGGCTGGTTCAGTCACTCATTCGGGGCTTGATTCTAAGACGAGGGGGGTTGCGATCCTGATTAATGAAAGAGTACAATTTGAGGCAGAGGGCACAGTCGTGGATGGGGTGGCAGGTTCGTTATGGTGAGGGATAAGCTCAAAGGGGTGAGAGTAGTCCTGGTCAGTGTGTATGCCCCTAATTGGGACGATGTGGATTTTTTTGGGAGAATGCTAGGGAAGGTCTCCAACTTGGACTCGTGTAAGCTGATCATGGGCGGGGACTTTAATACAGTCCTGGACCCGAGCCTGGACCGGTCATATTCAAGAACGGGCAGGTTGCCAGTGATGGCAAAGGAACTGAGAGGGTCCATGGAGCAAATGGGGGGAGCAGATCCGTGGAGATTTAGCCGGCCGACGGCGAGGGAGTTCTGGTACTACTCCCACATCCACAAGGTGTATTCCCGAATTGACTACTTTGCTGTCAGTAGGGACCTGCTGGCCGGGATGGTGGGGGCAGAATACTCGGCAATTGCCATATCGGATCATGCTCCACACTGGGTAGACCTGCAGTTTTGTAAGGACAGCTTTCAGCGCCCACCATAGAGGCTGGAAGTTGGATTACTTGCGGACGAGGTGGTGTGTGAGAGGCTGAGGAAATGCATGCAGAATTACCTGCAGGTGATCGATACTGGAGAAGTCTCGGCAGCGGTGCTCTGGGAGGCGCTGAAGGCAGTGGTGAGAGGGGAGCCGATTTCAATCCAGGCAGCACGGTAGCCTTGTGGATAGCACAATTGTTTCACAGCTCCAGGGTCCCAGGTTCGATTCCGGCTTGGGACACTGTCTGTGTCGAGTCTGCACATCCTCCCCGTGTGTGCGTGGGTTTCCTCCGGGTGCTCCGGTTTCCTCCCACAGTCCAAAGTCCAGGTTAGGTGGATTGGCCAGGATAAATTGCCCTTAGTGTCCAAAATTGCTCTTAGTGTTGGGTGGGGTTACTGGGTTATGGGGATAAGGTGGAGGTGTTGACCTTGGGTAGGGTGCTCTTTCCAAGAGCCGGTGCAGACTCGATGGGCCGAATGGCCTCCTTCTGCACTGTAAATTCTATGATACAGGGACAGGACAGACAGGGCAGAGATGGACCGACTGATTAAAGAAATTCTACAGACGGACAGGAGTTACGTGGAATCCCTGAGGCCAGAGTAACTCAGGAAATGACAGAGGCTGCAGGCCGAATTTGGGATGCTGACTACAGGCAAGGCTGTAGAGCAGCTTAGAAAGGTAAAAGGCGCAATTTATGAGCATGGTGGGGGGGAAGGCCAGTAGAATGCTTGCGCAACAACTAAGGAAGAGGGAAGTGGCTAGGGAAATAGGGAGGGTAGTGAATGGGGAAGGTAATCTAGTGGGTGATCCAGCAGGGCTGAACAAGGTCTTTGGGTACTTTTATAGGAAGCTGTACACTTCGGGGGACCGGTGGGGGGGACGAGGCGATTCCTGGATGGACTGACCTTCCCAAGAGTGGGGAGGGGGTTGGTGGACGGACTGGGGGCCCTGGTCAGGATCGAAGAGGTATTGGGGGGGCCTGAAAGTCATCCAGTCGGGCAAAGACCTGTGGCCAAACGGGTATCCGGTGGAGTTTTACAAAACATTTGTCGGGATAGCGGGGCCGGTGCTGGTCAGGGTCTTTAACGAGGCAAGAGACAGAGGGAGTTTACCCCCGACTGGTAATTCCTGATTCTTTGTGGCCAGTCTGGACTCAATAAAATCTGAGATGGATTAGCAGGTACCAATTATTGTTTTATTTCCACCAGCTTGCAAGGCTGACTCACTCGTGGAACATTAGAACACACACAGCTGTCTTCTAAAGTTCCCAAAAGTTAGTGAGAGCTAAGACAAAGAAATCACAGCACATATTGATTGAATCACATCAAGATTCGCATACAAGCTTCCCATAGGCCAATGTATACACCTTCTGACCTGGCCATATATCCTGATTGGCTCACTTCGCATTTTCCCAATCCTGGCCTCTTGTTACCCAGCATCCTTTTCACTATTCTCTCCACGAGGCAAAGCTCCCCTCCCCCTTCCTAGCCATGCTGTGCTCATCCCTTTGTTCTCTGTCTGTGAACACATTACCCTCAGGGTCCTACTGTCCATCATATTCGTTTGTTCACTTCCTCATACCCTCCTTTTATCATTTCATGATAACCCATCGGGTCCAAGCTGTAGCTATGGCCCCTCAGCTAAGAAAACTCATTGCTGCATTGCTAAATCCTATTGCAGCATCCCATCGTCCGCTGCACCCTCGTGGACCCTAACAGCCAAGACTCTAGGGGCGGCTATCCCTTCCAGCGCACCCTAAATTTTACCCATCACGCATTTAAGGATGGCCAGGCCCAGAAAGATGCAGGCGAGATAGTCAAGAGCATACCGGTTCTGCATGGCAAACAACCTGAGTTGAGATAATTCCTTGGTTATTGCCCCGAGGGCCCCCAAGGTTTTGTTGCCCAGGATGGTAAGGCCACAAATAACTGAACCTGCCCAGCGTGCCAACTGATGGTGCAGTTTCCACGCAGAGGGGCAAGGGACCGTAATAGGGACTAGAGTCCCGATAGCAATTTGGTGGGGAAATGGGGGTGACAAAACATTGACCGCTGTGCCATTAAAAATAGTATCCTCGCTCCGTGTACAGGCTAGCATCACAATCAGTATATTGGTGAAGTAGGGATTCCCCAATAGCCCAGTTCATCCAGCTTCGGAACGCCCATTCAGGCCTCCTAGCAACGCGGAAAGCCCTAGTTCCAACAGTGATATGAGAGACATTCGCCCAGCCACAAAGGAGCTGGAGGCCTGGTGTCAGCGGGACACAAGTGGCATTGTAACAGGCGCATTGACCTGATGTCAGGGTTATGCAACACTTTGGATCAGTACAAGTGGAGAACAGACATGTTATATTCATTTTCATCTTTACCAGCAAACAGCCGTACCCTCACTGCTGAAACAATTCTCGCACGACCGGGAGTCTCTATTGGGAGTGAAGGGGCTAGGTACATATGCCCTCCACCATTGCAGACTATCATACTGTGAGTGGGAATTATCCCGAAGGAGAGGAAGGCAAATAACTGGTGGGGCCGAACCCGGATCGTAAGGAAGAGTAACTTGCTCGGGCGGTGGCTCGGAACTCTGACAATGAGCCACCGTTTGGGGAGTTCCCCAAAGTGGTGAGATGGAAAATAACCTAGACACCAATGCGGGGTTTGGGTAGCAGACAACCCGTCCCTGGCCATACATGCAGTGATAGATTTGGCAGAAGAGATTCATGCTGCCCAGGTTCCCTTCGTTCTGGGTCCTAAGTGAAGTAAGTATACCTCCTGATAACCTGTTTTCTGGTCGTGCCTCCCTTCTTATTCGTTCCGTCCTCTTGCTATTCCTCCTCTCTCCCCTGCAACCTTTTCCTACCCCCTCTGCACGGTCTGATTTTACCTTTATGGCACGAGTCTTATCACATCCAAAAGCAAATGTACATTTACTCCAAAATAAGACAATGTCCATGCAATGTTCCCGTCCCAACGCTGGGACCGATATAAGTGTTTCATGAGCCCTTCATTGTCCTTTAACTTGATAACCTTCTATGAGCCGATACTGTGCCCTCGTACATAGGGGCATCGGAGAACGTCACCTCTGCATAAGTGAAATGTCCTTGTAGTTTGGTCGGGACTACAGGTACTGACGGTGTTCCAAGTGAGGCGAAGCTGAAAACAGCACAATCCGTCATGCTCCACACCTGTAAAACAGCGCTGGGGAAAGGAGGCAGGTTAGTGACCGACCATTTTGCAATGGTGGAGATTGACGCAAGCACTCAGCCCCTCCACTTTAACTGCAGTGGGGGTGGTAAGGAGAACTTGGAAGGGCTCCATTCACTGTGGCTCCAACCCCTTCCGAGTCCAGTTCTTAACCATGGCATAACTACCAGGCTGCACTGAAAGCAAGCTATGTAATGGGGACAGTGACAGGTGAGCCGCTCGAGCCTGGCTATGGAGTTCCTCAAGGGCGTTAGTGAGGGCTAGAACATAGTTAGTCTTTTCTTTAGTCAGATGGTGAAACTGGACCAATCTGGGAACAGGCAGGTTCCAAGGTGTTCTAATGGGCCTGCCGTAAAAGATCTCAGCAGGAGAGAGCCAGGCCAACCCTGCAGGTGTGACCCACAGCTGAAAGAGGGCAACAGGGAGCAACTTAAGCCATGTCAGTCCCGTGTCCGCTCTTAATTCAGCCAATTTAGTTTTGAGGGTCTGATTGTGTCTCTCAACCAACCCGGCCACCTGCGGTCTGTACGCACAGTGTAACTGCTGGCATATGCCCAACTGGGAGCAGAACTCCTTGTTAATCTGTCCAATAAAATGAGGCCCGTTATCAGAACTTAACTGAGCTGGTATTCCGTACATAAACATCTCATCACATTTTTACAGCCTCTGGCTCTCCGTCCTCTTTCGTCTGGTGTGATGGTCACCAGTAACGAGATGTCATCTTTGGTGAATAATGATGGGCCAAGCCTATCGGCAGCATCCGAGCCCTAGCCAGCGTACAACACATATTAAGGCATCCAATGATTATACAGTATACAATTATAATAACAAGTATTATCAATCCATGCATCAGGTAAAACCCAATGACCGAGCTATGAGAGAACTCTGAGCTGAATCCGACAAGATAGATAGCCATCCTCAATGCTACCGTGTTGCCCTTAGGATTTATATCCTTCTTATAGTTGTACTGACTAGCAACTATCCCTCAGCCTTGTCATTCGTATGTACTGTTGCTCGTTCTGGGTGAGTGTGCTTAACACTCAATTTGGCTCTGTTTCTTTACTTAGCTCTGGAGTCGCCAGGTATCGTTAAGATACCGCCACAAGTTTCAAGGTGCAGTTCAAAGCAATAAAACCATACACCAATTAGTAAGTTCAAACAACTGAGTTTATTATAATACAATTATAATAACTACCCATGCACACGCTAAAAGGATTAAACTATTCCTACCACTAAATAAACTAATACTTATCTCGAAGGAACTGCCGGATCAGGGAACAAGGCCTCTTGCTCTGCTCTGGTCTGCAGACTTCAGGGTGGTACGGGTTAAAAAGGGGTCAGGAGTGTCTATCTCAGGTAGCGGTCGTTGTGAGACACTTACTTGCTGGCAGCTGCTGTCCCAAACCTCTCCTCTCTCTCGTTCAAGGTCTTCTTGGCAAAAGCTGGTCGAGGTTCTGGTCCACAAGGGAGGGCTGGTCAAGGAGAGAGTAGGGCTGGACAAGAAGAATGAACCATGTGTGGGACCTGTCTTTTATAGGTCCCAGGGATCTGCGCCCCTTTGGGTGGACTCCCTTACCTGCTCGGAATCGATTGGGTCTCTTCCCAATCGATATGTTTGAATCCCCCCAATACTGAGGCTGTTCCTTAGCTACTGGGCGGGCTTTCAGGCTCTTTGTTTTCGAACCCTGCTGGTGCCTGGGTGTCAGGTATCCTTTACAATGTTGCAGTTACTTCCCCATTTGTGTCCATTGTCTCTGGAATCGTTCCATTAACATGCAAACTATCTCGGAGATTGCCTCATTAGTATGCGGAATGTTCGTTTCGGTGCTGTCTGCTTTCTTAGCAGACAGAATCCACACCTGCTTGATGCAGCCTGCTGGTGCTGCAAACATTGTCCATTTTATCCTACATGCTTTGCGTTCCTCCATTTTGTATTCAAGGAATGGCCAACTTCGGTGGCTACAGTACATGTCATGATTTGTAAACCGGGCAGGGAAATCATTGGTAAATGCATCCATCTCGCCAACCAGTGTTGATAGACCCTTTGTGATGTGCTTTCCACAAGTCCAATCACCGTGAACCATAGCTGGCGCCGCTCAGGAAGGTAACACAATAGCCATTTCCGGTTGTTCCACTACCTCCAAGGCATCTGAACACTTTGGGGTAGCAGCACCGTAAAAATCTTCCTCATGTCCCTTAGAATCAGCACATAGCAATGGTAACTTATGATATCATGTATCATGCACTGATTATCTTGCTTCATTAATTGCAGGAGCTTCAAACAATCCTGTTTCTATTCCTGACTTCCTGACTCTGACGTCGAACATTTTACTGAGCCATGTAGCCTGCCAGCCCTGGCTTACTTGAGACAATAGCTCAGTTTTCTTCAAACCCCTCTTGTCTGTTATCATGTTCCTTACACATGGAGTGTATACTTGCCATTATTCGTTTTTTGTTAAACACCACTCACACACTTAGTGCAGTTAACTTTTTGTGGTTACAACCCAATTGAATTTATACATAACAGTCCCTAACAACTTACAGGACATTTCATCTGTAATAACTGTTATACTCACCAATGCTATATTGGTTGCTGCATTGATTACAATTCCCCTCGCGGCAGCAAGCTGCCAATATTCTTAGACTATTGTCATTTAAAATACGGGGGTTCCTCGTCAGTCGCTGCTGTCTGCCGAGTCCCTTAATAACTCCTCCGCGTAATACGTCCCTCCTGGAGACCACAGATCAACTATCAGCTAACGTCCAGTTAGAGATGTCTGACCGGAGGTTTCAGTATTCAGTAATAATTTGATATTTTGATTTGTTTCTAACCCGTAAGGTTTTTCTTCCGGGCTCTATCATTTAATTCCCTCAAACATGTAGCCAATTGTATCATTAGTTTTTTTCCCATACTGTCTGAAACATTCTTCACCAGAGTGTTGTTCAGGTTCTTAAGGGGGAGGGGGAGCAGCCCCAAGTCGTGGTCCACATATGTACCAATGACAGAGGTAGGAAGAGAGATGGGGATTTGAGACAAAAATTCAGGGAGCTAGGGTGGAAGCTGAGAGCTAGAACAAACAGAGTTGTTATATCTGGGTTGTTACCCATGCCACGTGCTAGCGAAGTGAGAAATAAGGAGAGAGAGGAGTTGAACACGTGGCTACAGGGATGGTGCAGGAGGGAGGGTTTTGGTTTCCTGGATAATTGGGGCTCATTCTGGGGTACGTGGGACTTCTACAAACAGGATGGTCTTCACCTGAACCAGAGGGGTACCAATATCCTGGGGGGGAGATTTGCTAGTGCTCTTCGGGGGGGTTTAAACTAATTCAGCATGGGGATGGGAACCTAAATTGTAGTCCCAGTGTACAGGATGTTGAGAATAGTGAGGTCAGGGATAGGGTTAAAAGTTCGAAAGAGGACACCGGCAAGCAAGACGCTGGTCTGAAGTGTGTCTACTTCAACGCCAGGAGCATCCAGAATAAGGTGGGTGAGCTTGCAGCATGGGTTGGTATCTGGGATCTCGATGTTGTGGTGATTTCGGAGACATGGGTAGAGCAGGGACAGGAATGGTTGTTGCAGGTTCCAGGATTTAGATGTTTCTGTAAGAACAGAGAAGATGGTAAAAGAGTGGGGGGGGGGGGGGGGGGGGGGGGTGTGGCATTGTTAATCAAGGAAAGTATTACGGCGGTAGAAAGTACGTTTGAAGATTTGTCTACTGAGGTAGTATGGGCCGAGGTTAGGAACAGGAGAGGAGAGGTCACCCTGTTGGGAGTTGTCTATAGACCTCTGAATAGTTCCAGAGATGTAGAGGAAAGGATTGCAAAGATGATTCTCGACAGGAGCCAGAGTAACAGGGTAGTTGTTAACTAACTTTCCAAATATTGACTGGAAATACTAGAGTTCGAGTACTATAAATGGGTCAGTTTTTGTGCAGTGTGTGCAGGAGGGTTTTCTGACACAGTATGTAGACAGGCCAACAAGGGGCGTGGCCACATTGGATTTGGTACTGGGTAATGAACCCGGCCAGGTGTTACATTTAGATGTAGGTGAGCACTTTGGTGATAGTGATCACAATTTGGTTATATTTACTTTAGCAATGGGCAGGGATAGGTATGTACCGCAAGGCAAGAATTATAGCTGAGGGAAAGTCAATTATGATGCTATTCGGCAAGATTTTGGATGTATAGGATGTGTTGTATTTTATATTTTCCCCGCGTCTTGACTGTGATAGAGAAATTCAAACAGCATTCATTAGATAAGCAAAACTGAACTTTATTCGCTAATTAGAACTGCTAGCAGAAAATGGCTGATACTTGGAGTCGGAAGGCAGTCAATTACAAACTGCGGAGTCCGTCCCAAGTCTGCGATAGTACAGAAAAGAAGGCGATTCTTATACATTATAGGATCAAGATAACATGAATACAGCTTGGTCAGGAATTTGATTGAAAGTAAAACATAAGTAATAATCATTACAATGGCGTCACCTTCTGACCTTTAGGGGACTTGAGTTTCATATCATTATCTTGTCTTTGTTTTAAGAAAGGGAAGAAGTTGTTTACATACAGAAATAGACAGTTGTTCAGCTTGTTATGTATAAAGACTACTTCTAGCTCCCCTGATTCCTGTTTGGTTTTGTCGTAAAATCCATTCAACTGTTTCTGCGGTATGAAAGGGGAGAGATTGGGGAGGTATTCCTTCCCTTGAATGGACAGGGATGTGGGTGCAAACCCAACACTTGCTAATAATCAATTTTTCGGCGTAAAGATATGACATATGTAAATAGGTATTGGAAGGCAGGTCTCGTTTAGTTCGTTTTTTTTTTACTACCGAGTGGCCATCAAGGCTAAGTAGTCCAGAAAGTCCAAAAATTATACTGAAGATCTTCATCCTGTGTTCTCGTCTGGGTTGGAGACTATCTTCTTGCAATCGGATAGATGTATCTAACTTGAACGTCCTTCAAGTTTGACCGAAGTTGGCGTCGTCAGTAGTACAAGGAAGGGTCCGCTCCAGCGTTGTCCTAGTTTCTTTCTGTCCCAGTTTTTTTACCAACACGAGGTCTCCGGGTTTGACCACTGGATATCGAGGGACGGCTGTCCCTGTCGTTACTGGTAGATGTACCTGTTTTACCTGTGAGTGAAGAAACTTCAAAGAAAGTGTTAATTGATTCAAATAGTTCTGCATTTGTTCCCCCATCACATGGAGGTCTACTCCCTCTAGGGGTTTTTCATGGGCATCCCAGGGAGTCCTCATTGGCCGACCATAGACTATCTCTGCAGCTGACAGTCCGGTCCGCGAATGGGGAGTCACTTGCATGTGAAACAGTGCCAAGGGTAATACTTTTAGCCAATTTAACCCAGTTTCTTCAGTTAATTTAGATCATTTTTCTTTTAAAGTCCCGTTGGCTCTTTCCAGAATTCCTGCTGCCTGCGGGTGATACGCGCAGTGCAGTTGCTGTTTAATTACAAGGGCTTTGCACAATTCAGTATTGATCCGATACCCCAAAACGAGGAATGACTTCCGTTAACAACAACTTCACTACTGTATGTGCCATACAATTAGTGGTGGGGAATGCTTCAATCCATTTACTAAACACATCGATTATTACTAAACAATATTTATAACACTGTGCTTTTGGCAATTCAATAAAATCAAGCTGTATACAAGCAAAAGGATCATCTGGCAAGGGGGTGGTTCCCGGAGGACCTTTAATCTTATTATGTTTCATGCAAATGACACATCGATCCAGCCGCGTTTGCGCTGCTGTATTCAAATCTGGGTGCCACCAAGTTTTTAGGAGTAGCTATACCACTCCCTCCTTGCCAAGATGGGTACAAGAATGCAAATAATCAACAAGTAACGGCAATAAAGAATTCGGAATACAAACTTGACCAACTGGAGTCAGCCAGAGGTCTCGTGTCAAGGAGTGCGAACACCTCATTGACTTCCATAGTGTTCACTCAGAATCAGAGGCGTCCCTCTGTAAATTTTGAACTTCAGCTATCTCTGGCATGCCCTTCGTCCGCAATGCAGGTACTTGGTTTAGAGCCTGATTAGCCCCACTGGGAACAATTAAAGAGGTTGATGAAGCTGCAGTTTTAGCAGCTGAATCAGCACGGGCATTTCCTAATTGAACAGGAGTGTCACCCTTCGTGTGCGCAATGCATTTAATAACTGCCAATTGACGGGGAAGCTGAACAGCATCGAGGAGATTTTTAACCCAAAGGGGCGGCCGAAATCATGGGTCACTTCAAAGGCATATCTAGAATCAATGTAAACATTAGTATTTTTATCTGTGGCCAAAATACATGCTTGAGTAAGGGCGAATAGCTCGGCTTTTTGTGCAGAGACAGTGGTCTGGAAGGCTGCTGCTTCCTGCACGTCAGTGTCGGTTACCACGGCATATTTCGACTGTGGGACGGGAAATGGGGAAATGGAAGAACTGCCATCAACATGAAAAATTAGATCTGGATTATCAATAGGCCTGTCTGTTAAATCCGGGCGAGGTGTGGAAAGGAAGTGATTCCGAAGTAAACAATCGTGTGGTGGGTCCTCAAGGTTATCGGGGGGCTGTTCGAGGAACACGGCAGGATTTAAGGTTGAACAATAATGAAACGAGAGGTAGGGGTTTTGCAATAGTGAAATCTCATAGAAGCTCAATCGCGCTTGAGTCAGATGCTGGGTTTGCTGCGACGTTAGGAGAGCCACGATAGAATGTGAAGTATGCACTTGTACTGGTTGGTGAAGGGTTAGATTAGAGGCTGCCTGGAATAACAAATGGACAGCAGTAAGAATTTGGGTGAAAAGGTCTGTCATACATAGGTCGTGTGCTGGGGCGATAGCCAGGGCGTTTTTCAGGGTAATAAAAGATTGCTTTGCTGAATCAGGTAGATCAAACTTAAGAGGAGCATTTTGAAAGGAGTACGGAGTTAATTCTTTAGAATTCAGTAACATTAGGAATCCATTGTCTGCAAAAGTTCACTAATCCTAAAAAGGCTCGCACCTGCTGGGCGATGTAGGAAATGGGGTCTGCAATATAGGAGTAATGCGTTCTTGAGTAAGGGAGCGATCAGTAGCACTAATTAGGACATCCAAAAATTTGACTTGTCGTTGGCCTTTATGAACTTTAGCGGGCGGGATCACATATCCCCATGAATGGAGACGGATAAGCAGGTAAAAGGTGTCACGCTGGTTAGCGATGAAATCAGGGCTGGCAAGGAGTAAGTCATCAACATATTGAATGATGGTGGAGCCACCAGGAGGTGCTAATGTCGCTAACTGGGAGTGCAATGCCTGTGAGAAAAGGGTTGGAGAATGAATGAAGCCCTGTGGAAGTCGAGTCCAAGTGTATTGCGTCTTCTTAAATGTAAAGGCAAACAAATACTGTGATTCAGGGGCGAGGGGTATCGCAAAAAAGGCATGTTGCAAATCAACAAGGGTAAAAATAGTCGCTTCCGTTGGGACATTGCTAAGGATTGTCGCTGGATTTGGGACAATAGGATGTAAGGGTTCAATTATCTGATTAATAAGCCGGAGGTCTTGGACTAAATGCCATTCGGATGGTCTTCCTATCTTAGGAACTGGAAGAATCGGGGTGTTACAGGGCGATTGGCATGGTATCAAAATTCCCTGTTGAAGGAACGATTGAATCAGAACCGAGACTCCTTCTTCAGCCTCGGGCCGCAAAGGGTACTGTGAAATAGAGGGTAAGGGCATGTCAGGTTTGATTCTAATAACAGGAGGGACATTAGTGAGACCAACTTCGTGTTTGGAGGCTGCCCATAAATCTGTGGGTAGTTCAAAAGTTGTAGATTGGGTTGAATGATGATGGTGCAGTGTGCCAATGTGGACAAATGGGCGTTTAAAATATTCTAAAGTGCCTGCGGGTAGGGTTTGACTATCATTAAGGAAAGGATCAGCTTGTCCTCATAGTGCAGCTGCCAGAAATCCCAAGGACTTGGCATTGTAGCCTTCGTTGACAGAAAGGGTCACGTGGGGTGATACAAGTCTCGACTGATGCCATAGGCTGTGGGGTAAATTGACAAGAAAGGCAGACCCTTCTTTTGTCTTGGTAAATGCTCTCCAAATCGGGCGAGGTTACTGTATGATCGTAGCAAAGAGTGACATGTGGATTGGGAATATCTAAGGGAGGTGAAAAGTGTGAGGGGTCAAAATCAATCGACCACCACTGTGGAGTAGTGAATAGGGGAAAGTTTCGAAGCTGGGCCTGCAGAATAGGTGATATGGTAATGCGGTTATCAAGGCTTGGGTCACTATATTCTCTCATCTGGACTCTATCGGGTGTTTTAAACAGTGGTACTCAGGGTTAAAGTTAGCTGCCAGCATAGAACACAGAGCAATCAGGCGTAGGCACAGAAGTTATTAAATCTTGCAGCTGGTGACCTCGTATTTGAGACAGTTCTATAAAAATACCATCATCAATGCACTTGTATTACCGCTCCGAATTTGCAGTGTCTGTCTGCCTAATATGGTCAGGTATCGTTAGTTGAGGTACAGCCTTACTGCGAGAAGGCTATGCGTGGGACATATTTCAGTCAATTTTCAATATTTGCTATTTAACCAGTTTTTTGGAAAGAGACATTACTGGATGTTTATTATTTCTTTTTATTTCAAATGAACTGAACCAACGCCGAGTCTATCTGGACAGCCTGAAACGATCTGAAGTTATTTTAGACAAGAATCCATTGTTAAGTTCCTAACCGTAATCTTGTTTTGACTTTGCTCCCCCTTTTTTTTCATTTTGGGAGATTTGTCGTCCTCAGATATTCCTGAACAAAAACTAAAGGAGTGTTTTAGCAACTTTCTAATCAAGGTGGATAGCCTAACTTGGTTCTTTTCCATATGCGCATTCCGTTTTCAAGACCTGTCAATTCTATACCCAATTTTAATTCTTTATCCTGCCAGCTGGCTAACAAGGAAGCATCCTTCAATTTTGGACAATATTCCCTCCATAGAGCAACTAACTTTTTAGCAGTTGACGCCCTATTATTTTCCTAAATCACTTGTTGAGCTTCTATTACTGTTGATAGGCCTTTAGTTGTTCACACAGCGTTTGCAGTACGCTGCCATTTTAAAAAGTTGTATCTAAAGTTTTACCCATTGTACACTTTGTCTGATGCCAGATGGTCCTTCCGATTACAATTTTAACAATTGATTAAGGAAATTACGTGTGTGATGTTTTATGTCAGGGTCCGCACGATTTTTGCCCTGTTTATGTGTTGTTAAGCAGAGTTATCCGCATCTGCAGGAGATTATAATTTAAATCACGGAGTAATCGCGCTCCATGCAAACCAATTAACAGCTCGAAGGTGACACCGTAAAGATTCTGTGTCACCCGCCTTACAAAGTTAACGGGAACCTTTTATCGCGACGGTTTCAGGTAATAACAAGGACCATGTTGGCATCGATATCTCTTTACCTCTTTCAAATAATCACAGCTTGAAACATAATTTTTAAAGTCAAAGTCTGAAAAATGAAATATGAATTCTTTCCCTCTCTCTCTTATCTATCTCTCTCCCTCTCTACATAACTCTGTCTGTCTTTGGAACTCTTGTTGCTCTTTCTCTTTATCTGTCTACCTCTCCATCTCTGCCTCTCCCTGACTCGCTCTCTTTCGCTATCTCTAACAGTTCCTGTCTCTGTCGCTGGCTCTCTCTCTCTCCTTCAATCTCTTCCTTTGTCTCTCTTTCTCTCTCTTGGATTCAGCCCTTGTCCTTGCGGACAAATTTTGAACAAAAATTTTTCATTCTCTTTTGAAAACTTTATCTGTGTTATTCCATTTAAGTCAATTTGCACTGATTAATTTTAGAGGCAATAGCTGTTCTTAGAGACGTAATTTTTTCGGTTGTCAATTCAGAAAAGACCAACTGTCTGCTAAAATGGTTAATGTTTCCTGCAGAATCTAAGGGGTGGAGAACTTGGCGTGATGCCATTTACGTCTTTTCACGCAATCTAAAAACTTATTCATATTTCAATTACTCTTATTCGTAAAGTTACTTTCTTTTAAACTGATATAGTGTGAACTGAACAACTTTGAAAACATTTGCAAGAGGAAATATGAATGTTTTGCCAATAGTTTAAAAACAATTCGAATATGCATTTTTTTGTCCTTCAGAAGAACCACTTGTTATCATAATAAGGCCAGTACAACATTCCAAGCAGTAGTTAGTTAACATCATCTGATGTACTAAATTTCATGCAAAAGAAATGTTAAAATCCAGTCATTATTCCCAGCATGCTTCTAAATTGGTAACTCATTAACTTCACTTCTATAATTTCCTTATTGTGGATCGTTTAATCAATACCTTTTAGTCAATTATCATGTTTTCCGTAGAGAAGGGTTGTTCGATATTTACGGCTTGCGTCTGTGACCGAGTGCGTGTCGCTAAGGGGGATACGTTAGCAGGAGTTTCATTGGTAATGGGATCAAAAGTGGGAGTCAGGACTTAGGACAGTGGAATTGCAAGATCGGGGAGCGCAAAATGAGGGTGGGGTCTAGGGTTCAAATTCTCCTCGTCTTCCGTATAGCTTGAAAATGGGAACATCGGCATGCCAGAGCAACTGGGAGGATCCTCCTTTCCTATAATCTTACGAGCTAGCCCTATCTGTCTGGTGAGAGGAGGTTTCTTATTGCCGAATTGCTTTTTATCATTTTGATTGTCTTTATCCCAAAGCTCACATTACAATTTTAAAGTCTTCCAATCTTTCGCTTTACCGTTCACACGCTCATTAATATCTCTTTTGCGGGCTTTATCTCTCCAACTCATTGTGATTGTTCGTTGCGTTAAGTGGACTGTTTTTTTCCACTGTAAAATTAAACAATTTGAAACCGGCATTTTTTTCTCCAGATTGCTTTTTTTTCTGCATCAATGCTATTGTCAAAGTTCCAAGATCCCTGTGTTACCTAGTGGCCAGATATCGTTACCTAATTTATTGTTTAAAGCAGCGCTGCAGCCAATCTTCGAATATTACGTTCTTGAGAAGGGGTTTCTAAACACATGAAAAATAGAGGGGAGTTGCCGCTAGTTTTGTCTAAAGTTTGTCGCATAATGTCAGTAAAATGTGCCCCAGGCAAAAAAAACGCTCAAACAAAATTTCTGGTACCAAATCAAATTGGAGGGTCCTTGACCCGAAAAAATTACTGACAGGGTCCCTGACCCGAAAAAATTATTGACAGGGTCCCTGACCCCAAAACTTATTGACAGGGTCCCTGACCCCAAAACTTATTGACAGCCTGTATAAATCTGATGCGGATGAAAAACGAGATCAACAAGGTCCCTGACCTGCTGCTAATTACACAAAAAAAATGTACTCACAGTCAAATTTAGATTCGAGAACCGTCACCTGTTTAGTTACTTCCGTCAGGGATGAGGGGTCGCAGCACAGATCCGAGAGAGAGAGAGACCAAGGTCAATCTTACCTTGTGCCGGCGTCTGTCTCTTTACTCCGGTCATGGCTTTGATCACTTTTTCTCAGTCCCTCATGGAAGCTCACTTCAGGATATTGGATTTTTTCTCGCAGCGCCAAATGTTGTATTTTATATTTTCCCCGCGTCTTGACTGTGATAGAGAAATTCAAACAGCATTCATTAGATAAGCAAAACTGAACTTTATTCGCTAATTAGAACTGCTAGCAGAAAATGGCTGATACTTGGAGTCGGAAGGCAGTCAATTACAAACTGCGGAGTCCGTCCCAAGTCTGCGATAGTACAGAAAAGAAGGCGATTCTTATACATTATAGGATCAAGATAACATGAATACAGCTTGGTCAGGAATTTGATTGAAAGTAAAACATAAGTAATAATCGTTACAATGGCGTCACCTTCTGACCTTTAGGGGACTTGAGTTTCATATCATTATCTTGTCTTTGTTTTAAGAAAGGGAAGAAGTTGTTTACATACAGAAAGAGACAGTTGTTCAGCTTGTTATGTATAAAGACTGCTTCTAGCTCCAAGCCTTATCTAGACTCTCAGAGTCACCCAGTTCCCAAGACATGCTGACCTCGGCTGTCTCTGTATTCTGGGCCTTAGGTTATATGAAAATCAGTTTAAATTCACTTGTACCAAGAAGACTTGACTAGTTTTCCCATCATGCCATTATTTGCTTCACACAATACCACAGATGGGGAAGGAAACTGCAGGGGATGGGTACAATCGAAATGTGGAGCTTTTTCAAGGAACAGCGACTGCGTGTCCTTGATAAGTATGTACCTGTCAGGCAGGGAGGAAGTTGTCCAGCAAGGGAACCGTGGTTTGCTATAGAAGTTGAAGCACTTGTCAAGAGGAAGAAGAAGGCTTATGTTAGGATGAGACATGAAGGCTCAGTTAGGGCACTTGAGAGTTACAAGTTAGCCAGGAAGGACCTAAAGGGAGAGTTAAGAAGAGCGAGGAGAGGACACGAAAAGTCGTTGGCGGATAGGATCAAGGAAAACCCTAAGGCTTTCTATAGGTATATCAGGAACAAAAGAATGACTAGAGTAAGATTAGGGCCAATCAAGGATAGTAGTGGAATGTTGTGTGTGGAATCAGAGGAGATAGGGGAAGCGTTAAATGGATATTTTTCGTCAGTGTTTACACTGGAGAAAGACAATGTTGTCGAGGAGAATACTCAGGTTCAGTCGACCAGGCTAGATGGAATTGAGGTTCATAAGGAGGAGGTGTCAGCAATTTTGGAAAGCGTAAAAATAGATAAGTCCCTTGGGCCAGATGGGATTTATCCTTGGATTCTCTGGGAAGCCAGGGAGGAGATTGCAGAGCCTTTGTCCTTGATCTTTATGTCGTCTTTGTCGACTGGAATAGTGCCGGAAGACTGGAGGATAGCAAATGTTGTCCCCTTGTTCAAGAAGGGGAGTAGAGACAACCCTGGTAATTATAGACTTGTGAGCCTTACTTCGGTTGGAAGTAAGGCTCACAAGGTAAAATGTTGGAAAAGGTTATAAGAGATAGGGTTTATAATCATCTTGAAAAGAACAAGTTGATTAGCGATAGTCAACACGGTTTTGTGAAGGGTAGGTCATGCCTCACAAACCTTATTGAGTTTTTTGAAAAGGTGACCAAACAGGTGGATGAGGGTAAAGCGGTTGATGTGGTGTATATGGATTTCAGTAAGGCGTTTGATAAGGTTCCCCATGGTAGGCTATTGCAGAAAATAAGGAAGTATGGGACTGAAGGTGATTGAGCGGTTTGGATCAGTAATTGGCTAGCTGAAAGAAGACAGAGGGTGGTGGTTGATGGCAAATGTTCATCCTGGAGTTCAGTTGCTAGTGGTGTACCGCAAGGATCTGTTTTGGGGCCACTGCTGTTTGTCATTTTTATAAATGACCTGGAAGAGGGTGTAGAAGGATGGGTTAGTAAATTTGCAGATGACACGAAGGTCGGTGGAGTTGTGGATAGTGCTGAAGGATGTTATAGGATACAGAGGGACATAGATAAGCTGCAGAGCTGGGCTGAGAGGTGGCAGATGGAGTTTAATGCGGAAAAGTGTGAGGTGGTTCACTTTGGAAGGAGTAACAGGAATGCAGAGTACTGGGCTAATGGCAAGATTCTTGGTAGTGTAGATGAACAGAGAGATCTCGGCATCCAGGTACATAAATCCCTGAAAGTTGCCAGCCAGGTTAATAGGGCTGTTAAGAAGGCATATGGTGTGCTAGCCTTTATCAGTAGGGGGATTGAGTTTCGGAGCCACAAGGTCATGCTGCAGCTGTACATAACTCTGGTGCGGCTGCTCCTGGAGTACTGCGTGCAGTTCTGGTCACTACATTATAGGAAGATGTGGAAGCTTTGGAAAGGGTTCAGAGGAGATTTTGCCTGGTATGGAGGGAAGGTCTTACGAGGAAAGGCTCAGGGACTTGAGGTTGTTTTCGTTAGAGAGGAGAAGGCTGAGAGGTGACTTAATAGAGACATATAAGATAGTCAGAGGGTTAGATAGGGTGGACAGTGAGAGTCTCTTTCCTCGGATGGTGATGACCAACACGAGGGGACATAGCTTTAAATTGAGGGGTGGTAGATATAGGACAGATGTCAGAGGCAGTTTCTTTACTCAGAGAGTAGTAGGGGTGTGGAACGCCCTGCCTGCAACAGTAGTAGACTCGCCAACTTTAAGGGCATTTAAGTGGTCACTGGATAGACATATGGATGAAAATGGAATAGTGTAGGTCAGATAGGCTTCAGATGGTTTCACAGGTCGGCGCAACATCGAGGGCGAAGGCCCGTACTGCGCTGTAATGTTCTATGTTCTATGTTCATCTGTATTATTGTTGCTTCATCTGAAACTGAAATGAACAGGTCAAAGGCGGAGAGGGCCCTATTTCTTGATTTGTATCTTCCTATCCTTGCTTGGATATTCCAGAAGTACCATCTCCAGGACTTCCAGATTTCCATTGCCACCATTCCTTTTTTTCTACCTCATGATTCAATCAGGTCGAAACTTTCCCTGATACATTTTGGATATTGCTACTGCGTCTACTTCAATGTTTTTAATTCTGATTGTGACAGGATTAGTTCTGAACATAATATTTTCACTGTCTCATCTGTCCTATTGATGCTGCTAACAGGTTTCAGTTCACTGGCATCCTGACACCCACATCCAAACATTAATTTTTCCGTTGTCTGAGTGAATTGGTGATATGATCTATCCTATGGCACAGCATCATTGCAGTGATACAGTCTCTAACACTGTTAGGCTAATTTTACGTTCCCAGGTCATCCCAACAGCATAAACCATGTACTTCCTCACGAATCAATACCACAAGTCTGTCACTTGTCCACAAGCTTGCACAGCCTTTTAGAGTCACATTGTTGTCGGCCAAATTATCCTTGCAGTAATTGCACGTTGTCATTAATCTACCATCCCACTGACACTGACACTTCTTGGATTCAAAATCCACCCTGTGATCACAAACCTCAATCATTAAAGTTGCCTGATATTTCACAAAACAATCATGGCAAAACTGAATGCCCCAAATCTCCCTGGGGCCTGCAGCATCGGCCCATCGCTGTCTTCGCAAATGCATTATCAATTCTCCTGAATACCCAGTATGTGACAGTCTCCTGGGTTTCATATGACTACTACCTGTCCAAACAATCGGGCTACAGAATGCCCCACAGCCCTGACATGCTGTTTCCTGATGCTCACTGTGAACCATTTTAAACTGAGGGCCATTAATCACCGCCCTTGATCTATCATTCCATACATTTAAATCTTTACTGATTACATTCCTACGCTCATTGCCGATAGGCTGCCGATGGAGTATCATAATTCCTCTGTTATTGTTTAATTTGACCAGATTTTTTAATTCTGACACAATTTCTCTTGCTCCAGACGCCATGGTTCTCTAATACAATTGTATGTTCACCCAAATTTTTTATGATTTTGTCTTTACCTGTCACAGCCTCACCGATTACTTTTCCTGTGGTTTTATTCGGCAGTTTCACCCACACTTCCTCTCTGTCATCAATTGGTTTTAATATCCTAATTTTTCCCGCATCCTCTAATTTTATTAAATCTTTCCCTGTCATCAGATTCTTATTTCCTGATACTGCAAGTAATTATCCTAATCTAACTTCGGGTCTAACGTTTCTATTGCCTGATATCCCCTCTATAATGTAATCTCTAACTTCTGGTCTAATATCTTTATTCTTTAAAGCTCCTTCTACAATGTATTTAACCCTCTGGGCGCGATTCTCCGCAAAGGCGGAGAGTCATGAAGGCTGCCATGAAACCGGCTGTGTTTCACGGCAGCCTCCGCGCCCCCTCCCGGGACCCGATTCTGCTCCCCGGTCGGGGCTAGCATCGCGGCCCCGTGAACTCCAGCATCGCGGGCTTAACGAATTTCGCTAAGCCCGTGCGCCAAAGTTAGCGACGGCTGACGCATTTGATGACGTCAGCAGCGCATGCGCGGATTGGACTCCAACCTGCGCATGCGCGGATGACATCATCCGCGCATATGCGTCAGACCCGCGCATGCGCGGTCCGTAATGCCCCTCAGCCGCCCCGCGGACTTATCCTGCGGGGCGGCGGAGGGAGAAAGAGTGCGCGGGAATCGGACCCGCTGCCCGCGATCGGTGGGCACCGATCGCGGGCCCATGCCACCCTTGGCACGGCCGTGGTGCGGCAGTGCCAATCGGTGGCATGGTTGTGCAGAACGGCACTTTGCGGCCATTTTCACGAACTGGTATAGCAGGTTTATTAAAAATCGTGAAAACGGCCGTAAAGGCCTTGGAAATTGGCCCATCGGCCAGGGGAGAATCGCTGCTCGCCGTAAAAAAATCGTGTCGGGGGGCGGGCGTGTGGGGGGGAGAATAGCGGGAGGGCGCGAACCAGCGTCGCCGTAAAAATTTGCGCCGCCCACTATTCTCCGCCCCGTCGTGAGTGCGGAGAATCGTGCCCTCTAAACTTCATTTCTTCTGCTAGTAACTTTATTGCGATACATCGGGCACTAGGACCCTGGTGGAGCTGTACCGTGTCAATTTCAACCGATTAGTTTCAAAGTAATTTCCTGCACAGAGCTCTGACTGCTTGGGAGTAAAACTTCTCTTTGTGTTTATGCGAAGACCAATTTAGTGCTGAGCATATTAAGTTGCTACCTCATTATATTGATCACATTTCTTGCCTGCCATTTATAACTTCTAATTGATGTGAAACTATTTTATTTATTTATATTTTTAGCAGCCAAGACTATGCCGAGTTGCAACTAATCATTTACAAATCCCAATTTATACACTTAGATTTCACTTTGTGTTTACTTCCTGAGAATTATGTTCTAATTAACTCCCACAATGTTAATCATTATTACTAAGTTTCTAAAGAACTTTCAAATACTTACCCTGTTTTAAATCTCACTTTAATACCTCCTAAAACACAACATTTCACAAAACTAGGAACAGAGGGTATCACATTCTTATTAAACAGACTCATTCATTCATTGGAGATCTCCATTTAAACAAAAGAATTCCAGTCATTATACAGTAGTCCCCCATTATAACGCGGGTGTTGGGGTCCAAGACAGCCACCGCTGTCTTACATCCGAGCCGCGGATCATTTTATCATTCAAAACTCATACGAAGTCATTTGGAATTTTAAACTATATAAACTTAAACTAAACGCATATAAACGTATCATCAGCAACAACGCAGGGTAGAAGTGTGGAGACAGGAATTCTGTAATTTGAGAAACAGGATTTGGACATCACACATTTTGAAGGAGTACAGAGAAAAAGCCTCGCAACACTGCGCCCGGAGGCGTACAGACTGTTCGAAGCGGAGCAGAGACCACAGGGCAAGTGACTGCAGATGTCAACATCCAAGCTTTAAAACTGAGCCCACTCCCCAATGCCCGCGAGTAAGGGTTCCCCTTCCTGAATGCAGCCCATCACTCTCGCTGCTGTCAGCAGGCTTGTTTGCTAAAAATAATCCGCTCTCCGACTGGAAACCTGAAGTTGCCCCAGCTCCGTCCCAGTGCAAGTAAGTTGGGGTCCAGAAGCCCCCCCGCCGTATATCCCGTATATTGCCGTGTATTGCGGGGCGCGGTATAACAGGGGACTACTGTACTTTCATTCATCAACACTGTTGCACGTTCTACTATGGGCGTAAAACGCGTTTATTGGAGTGTATTAACACGCCTCCGTATTCGACGTGTGCTTAACACTACTAGGCTCTGTTCTATGTATTTATTCAGCTCTGGAGTCGCCAGGTGCCGTATAGACACCGTCACAAGTATTCCAAGGTCAAGTTCAAAGTAATAAAGACGATACACCGATTAGTAAGGTTCAAACGATCAATATTTATTATACAGTTATAATAAATACTCATGCACACACTAAGAGACTAAGCTATAACTAAACTTAAGTGATCAGAATACTTATCTAACAGGAACAGGCAAGGTCAGAGAACGAGGCCTTCGTCCTGGTCTTGTACTGCAGCCTTCAGCAAGCGTTCTGGTACTGGGGGTCTAGTGGGCTTGGATCGCGTAGCGAGCGTTGAACTTACGGTTTCGGCGGCTGGTGCTCAACGGCTGGAGTCAGGATGCAAGATGTCTATCAGGGCCGGAGCACGGGTTTAACAGACCGGGCTATGTGGGGAATTTGCCTTTATACCCCTCTCTAATGTCCTTGCCCCCTTCTAGGCGGGCTCTACCTTTCGGTACCGATTGGAGCGTTTCCAAACGGTTACCTTCGAAATCCTCCAATGCGAGGGCCTTCCTCGATGTTGGGGGGTGGTTTCGATATTCGTTACTTTGGTGCCATCCTGTCTGCGCAACCAATTAAGTGTTACATTGAGATGGAAATGTTGCCATTGTTCGTGCCTGGATCTGAGCTGCCTCATCAGAATGCTAAGCGCTTTGCCATTAACACCTTTGGCTTGGAGATCTTGCACCTGGCCAGAAACTGGTTTGCTGCTTGCAAAATGCTAATTAGTTGAGAGCAGACTGTCTGCTCTCACTAAACAGGCTTTTCCTTTTGTCTTCCATTTTACTTTGGCTCAGTGTCCATTTTGCGTGGCCAGCATGGCTACATTCCCTCCTTGTGATCCTCACAATCATAATATTGTGAAGGATCACCTATGTACGTTGCCTTCCTTGTGTTCTGACCTCTTGCCAGTTCCTGTTCTACTCTATCTTAAACTATGGGAAGAAGAGAAAAAATTTTTAACTAACATTTCTACTTGGCCCTATGTCAAAGGGACATGCATTACTACAACTGGGAACCTCTACCTATCACTATTAACCTTAACCTTAACTTAACATTTCATCACTCTAAAACCTTAACCATTCACACCACAACATCACACTTCCCAATTCGGCAGTCGAGTATGGAACAATATAATACATGGCTGAACTTTTTATTTACAGAGTGTTGTAATCAGTGAGGGGTTGAGGGGTTTGGTGGAATCCGAAGATGGGGGATTGAACTCTATAGATGGGTGAGGTGCTGGAACGAGAGGCTCTCCTCTTCCATTTCCTCAACCTGAGGGTCTGTACTAGTATGATGAGGATCGCGATCACCAACAGTGATTCGATTATATAGGACATGGAGTACCACGTCATGAATTTAGTGCACCAGGTCTGAACCTCGCTGATCAGGGCTGAGCACTGGGGGTTTTCTGTAATTGAAACATTTACGGTGGGGGTTGTGGGGGAAACGTGTCTTGTTTCCACACATATACACATAACATTTAGAAACAATAGGTGGGTTTCCATCATTTTGCTGTTCTTCTTCTTTCTCTTCCTTCTTCCTCCGGTATTGACAATCCTGGCTTCGACCTCTGTCTCGACCTTTGAAACCTTTGGGATCAAGCACAGTATCTGTCAATACACAGTTTAAGACCTTTACTTGTTAGTGCATCTGTCTTTCAAAACCCAATTGACCCTTTAAAATGACTGGCTAAGTCACACCCTGTGACTCCCCTCATTTTTTTTTTTCAAAAAGCGACTTTAAAGACCAGCATACACCTAACAATCCTTCCTTCTGCGAGCCGTCTCGCAGGCTTTGCTGATTTACCATCAGAATGTTCCCGGATGTAAATAGCATGTGGGATGGCGGCCGAAGGGCTACCTAACTTAAAATGAAAACAAACTTTGAAACAAACTTCCGAATGAGTTGCGTATGGGCCGCGACGGGTACGAGTTGGATGGAATCCCCGGGTAGGGTGTGCTGTGCCATACCCGAGCTTGGCTGACCAAGTTTGGTTCTCAGACAGGGCGGGTCCTCAGTGCCGTTTGTCCACTGCCTGAGTAACCTGGAAAAAAAAACGGGTACGAATGTGTTCATCATGACTTGCAGCCTCTATTCGCCGAATAGGGGGGCACCTAAAAAACCAAGGGAGCCAAGATGCTCCAACTGAGGACATCACTGAAGTTCTCAGAGATATCTGCGGACAAGCTATTTGGCGTGTAGCCTTACAACTTTGGAAAAGATCTCCAATCAAACTGGGTTTTTGGAACCGAAGTTCTCAAAGGTTTCGGCAGAGAAACTTATTGTGTATGTGAGGTGGTCACAATCTTTTCAGCTGAAAAGAAGATGTCCATCCTCCAGCTGAACAATTTACAATCCTGAAAACAAACAAACATAAAACGAAGACAAACATACGTGCAGGTTCCATCAGAAAGGACATCGTTTCCCTCAAACGATTCCTATTTTACATCATCTGAACACCTCACTTTGATTCTGCCTCTGTGAACAGGGTCACAAAGGGGTTGCCGTGTCGGGATTCAGACATTGCGTCGTCCTGCTCTCCCGGATCCCACACCCTTGTGTGGATCAGGCATGAAACTTTGGAATTGTGTGACCGGGGGTCACTCTCATCGTTACGGACAAGTCTGAACGAATTGTCCCTGTGCCATAATGTAGTGTCGAGTGTGTTGTCGGGGTAGTCGGGGTCGGGTGGTGGTTCTGGATATTTAAGGTAGGTGACTTCCATGGGGTCACTGGAGTCGGGGTCGTAGTTGGTGCAGTGTGGGCTGTATGGCTGTGTGCTGTCGCTGTCTTCAGAGTCAGTGGCAGTCCTGCTGTCTCTGCTGTGGCAGCTTGTGGGCGTGGTCTGTGGGCGGAGTCGTGGGCGAGTCCGTGGATGTACTGGTCTGTGAGCGGGATGGTGGAAAAGTGTTTCTGGTGGGCGGGGTGAAGTGTTCTGCTGCATCCAGCAGTACATGATGAGCATGGTTAGACTGTGTTCCATACGCCTTAAGCTGGTTAATATGAAACCACGCGGTCTTCCCATTAGGATACTTTATCCTGTAAACGGAGGGGCTAATTTTGTCCGAAATTGAGTAGGGACCGGAATATTTTGGAGCCAAAAAACTGCTGGGGTTATAAACAGATAACATTACCTGTTGCCCAACCTGGAATTCTGTGGTGTGTACGGTCTTATTGAAACAGGCAGTGCGTTGCTGTCGGCGTTTCCCTAGCTGGACTGCGGCTGCGATCTGTGCAGACCTCACAGTCTCAACTAGATCTTTAACTGCCTTTTCATGTGTGAGGGCCGTCACTTCGGGGCTTGTCATGTCCAGTCCTAAAAGGAATTCTGTACCTTTCATAGGGCGTCCGGTCATGAGTGTATGTGATGTGTATCCTGTAGATGTGGAGACAGTGTTCCTGATGAACATAAGTGCAAATGGGAGCACTGAATCCCATGTGGAATTGTTCTCTTGAACCATTTTCCTGAGGGTCGTTTTTAGGGTCCGATTCATGCGCTCCACAATCCCGCTGGACTGTGGATGATACGCAATATGGAAGTTTTGTTTTATGCCGAATATTGTCAGGACGTTCTTCATGACCCGTCCTGTAAAGTGAGATCCCTGGTCCGAATCGATTCTTCGGGGTAAACCCCATCTCGTGAAGATGTGGTGGGTCAGGATCTTTGCAGCTGTCTTAGCTGTGTTTGTACGTGATGGAAATGCCTCTACCCATTTTGTAAAGGTATCTATCACCACCAGAACATACTTATAGCCATTCCGACAAGGGGGCAATGGACCTATAAAATCGATCTGGAGGTTTGTCCAAGGGCCGTTAACTGGGCGAGTATGCCGAAGTTGTGCTTTCTTAGAATACCGCTCCGAGTTATTCTGAGCACAAATCAGGCAATTCTCTATATAGTGTGTTACATCTGTCCTGAGATTAGGCCACCAACAGAGTTGCCTGAGGTGCCTCGTGGTTGAATCAATTCCTTGGTGTCCGTGGTTATCGTGAAATAAAGCAATCATTGCATTTCTATCCTGCTGTGGGACCACATAAAGTTGATCCTTAATGATCACACCCTCATGTGTGGTCAGTGCGTGTTTAAAGTGTTCGTACGCAGGCACAAAGTTTCCCTTGAAAACCTCCCTGAGGTCTCCATCCTGTTTCTGTGCTGCAACGAGATCTTTAACCTCTGTTTGTGAGACTTGTACTGCGCTCACAGGGGCGCTAGCTGGTGCGCTAGCTGGGGGGGTCCATAAGTGTCCTCTCCTGGAACCTGCCTTAGCCAATGCGTCGGCTTTTACATTCCCAGGGGGTGATGACCTATGGTGGCTGCGAACTTTTATTATTCCGAAGGTCCTGTCCTTCGCTCTCTCTAGAATGTGCTGGAGTAAGGGGGCTGATGGAAGGGGTTTTCCGTCTGCGGATACAAAACCTCGTGTCCTCCACAGGGGCAGAAAATCTGTCAAACTGTTGCAGACATATAAACTGTCCGAATATATGTCTGCTGGGCTGGGGAAAGAAGCGGGGTGGTCCACTATATATGCTATGGCTGCTAGCTCTGCTGCCTGCGCGCCTAAGTGACCAGGTAACTTCAGTGCTATTTCCTCGAGAGCGCGCCCCTGCGCGTCCTCGACGTAGATGCCGCATCCAGTGATACGTTCACCATTTAAAACTGTGGATGAACCGTCCACGTATATCTTGAGGGGTCCACACGTGTCTGTGTGTGGGGGGCCTTGTGCTGGGTTTCCTAGCTTCCTGGGGGGTGTTTTTGCTATGAAGGGGCCTGTGTTATGCAGGGGTGCTACAATTTCACAGTCATGGGGCTGTCCGGGGTATTGGAGGTTGTCGGCTAAATAGGTGTGGGTGCGGGTCCGTTTAACTGTAATGTCCCATCCTTGTAAAAGTAGTGTCCACCTAGCTGCCCTAATCTGGCTAACTGAACCGTCCTTCAGTCGACCGTCTAGTAGTAGCTGTGTGGGTGTATGTTCGGTTAGAATGGTGATGGGGTTTAGTCCGGTTATGTGTGAAAAGTACTGTACTGCCCAGAAGACAGCAAGGAGGTGCCTCTCACAGGCTGAAAATCCTTGTTCAACCGGGTCTAACAGTCGGGAGGCATAAGCCACTGGTCTTAGCTGCTTGTGCCGTTCCTGAAGCAACACGGCCGAGAGGGTCAGATCTGTGCTAGCTACCTCGATTGCGTACGGGGAAAGTTGGTCTGGGACTAGCAGCGCGGGTGCTGCACTAAGGGCTCGTTTTAACTCCTCCACAGCGCCTGTATGCTGCGGAAGCCATTCCCAGGGGGCTCCTTTCTTAAGGAGGTCTGAAAGTGGGGCGGCTTTTGTCGCGAATCCGTCTATGTGGTTCCGACAATAACCAACCAGTCCTAAAAACGACCGGAGGGCTGAAACATTCTGGGGAAGGGGCAATTTGACAATCGAATCAATTCTTTTGAATTCGATCTCGCGTTTGCCGTGCGTGATGACTGTTCCCAAATACATCACTTTACTTTCCAATATCTGGGCCTTTCTGGGGTTAACTTTACATCCAATTGAAGTCAACAATTCCAGGAGTTCGGCCAGAAGCGAAATGTGCTCTGCCTTTGTGTCTGCCTGCAGTAGTAGGTCGTCTACATACTGTACCAGACATGCGGGGCGGGAAAATTTTTCTACTCCACTTGCCAGCTGTCGGTGGAAAATGGAGGGTGAATTGTGGAATCCCTGTGGGAGGCATGTCCACGTGTACTGCTGAGTTTTAAAAGTGAATGCAAATTTGTATTGGCACACTTTTGCCAATGGTATGGACCAGAATCCGTTACTGATATCCAATACCGTGAAGTACTTGGCGTTGAGACCCTGCTTGAGCATGGTCTCGGGACTAGTAGCTACCGTTGGGGCTACTGCGGGGGTTACTTTATTGAGTTCCCGATAATCGATGGTCAGACGCCATGATCCATCGGGCTTCCTCACTGGCCAAATAGGGGCATTGTTGGTGGAGGCTACCGTTCTAAGTACACCTTGGTCCAACAAGCTACCTATAACTTTTCCTATTTCTACCTCGGCTTCAAGGGGAAATCTGTATTGCTTTTGCGGTCGGGGGTCCTGTCCGGTAACATGAACTTGTCCAGTCATTCTGCCACAGTCATGACGGTGACTTGCAAATGCTGTCCTGTGTTTGTTCAGTAATGCTTTAATTTGTCTGTCTGTGTGGAGTGTAGTCAGGTCGAATGAGTACTCTCCCACTGCGCTAATCCGATTAGCGTAGTCTCCTACTGTGAGGGTGGCTGGTGCTCTGTCTGCTCTTGCCATTCGCCAGACACACTGGTTTACTGGGTCGAACGATAAGCTGTGTGTGTTCATAAAATCAATCCCTAGGATGTGTTCTGCTGTCCTGGGAAGGTTTACTAGAACTACGGGGTGCCTTGTGCTAATGTTCCCTAGCTGAATTGCTATGGGTGCTGTAATGTGTCCCTGCTGCGAGTGTCCGGTGAACCCGCTAAGTGTAATGGTGGATGTGGTCGGCCACGTGTCTGCGTGTGCCGTGATCGTAGAGTTAATGGTGGTGCGGGAGCCTCCTGTGTCCCACAGTAACTCTATGGGCTTCCCTTTGACTTTCGCTGTGACTACGGGCCTCCCTGATGGATCCCATAGTGTGTCACAGACCCAAGTGGGGGAGCCCGGACACCGTCAGTCCGTCTCGTCCACATTGGTGGGTCCTGACTGTACTGTAACATTATGGATCGGTTTTGCCTTACTGCGGTTCAGAGTGCCTGTTTGCTGGCCTCTCTGTGATCGCTGGGGTGCTTGGCACTCTTTAGCCCAATGCCCTAACTGTCCACAGTTATAGCATTCCTGTCCTTTCTGCTGAGGGCTGCTCTTGCCTTCATTTACCCATGCGGGCTTCTGGTGCTCTCTGACTGCTTGGATATCTGCAGCAGCCTGAGCCTCTTCTGGGGATCTACCTTTGCCTTTTTCCTGAAGCGATTGCTCCCAAGCGCGGGACAACCTTTTCAGGACCCATTTCTCGTTATGGGCCTCTTCTGAGGGGTCATAGCTGTTGCAAGCGCTCTGTCCTGCTTCTGTTGCGTGGGAGATTATTGTGCGCATCCATTTAACCATGTTTTCGCGGGTTAAATGCGCTCTGTCTAATTGTCCAAAAACTGCGCTGAAATGAATCCACAGCCTTCCTGCGAATGCTGTGGGGTGTTCGGATCTTTTCTGTCTGCATTTGTTTAATCCTTCTACTGGGTCACCTCTATTGTACCCTATGGCATCTAAAATGGCGGTGTGCATCTCCTCTAGGCTGCCTCCTGCCACGTTCTGTGGGTCGGGGAGGGCTGCTACTACACTTTGGTCTAAACTCAGAACTGTGAGCTTAACCTGCTCTCTCTCATCCAGGCCGTACATGGTAGCCTGCTGTTTAACTTTTGCGAAAAACTGGTGGGGGTCTGCGGTGGGGAGGAACGGAGTGATCTTTTCACACGCGTCCCTTAGCTGGGTTACTGTTAAAGGGGTGGTGTAGGTTATGTCTGGGGCGCCTTCTGTCTCGGCTTTTCTCTGCGTGGTTACGGGATTCATGGGTGCGGTTAGGGTCTGAGCTGTGGGGGGTTGTGGTGCCTGTCGTTTCTGCTGAGCTGCTGGCGCACATGTTCCCTGAACATAACGCTGCGCTGTCTCACTTAATTCCTGCCAATCTGGGGCATTTTCCCCATCTAACTGTGCTCCAAAGGTGCTTTGGAAGCCATTCTGCACCGAAAGCAGAGATTGCAGTTCCGCAATCTGTTTCCTGCATTTCGCGTGGTCAACTGTGCTTTGTCTTTCTTCGGTCGTTGCAGCATGGAGTGCTCTCAAAGCTGCTTTGAGATCAGAACATTGCCTCTGCAATGCCTCCACCTGCTTTTCTGATTCCTGTCTTATCAGAACGGCACGTTGCACGTCCTGATAGGCTTTCTCATACTGGGTCTGGGAACTGCTCAGATGAGCTAGACAAGACTGATGAGCCCTTTTGGCATCATCCACCTCTCTATCCTTCTCTGCCAACTTCCCTTTGAGATCCAGATTCTCCTTCTCGATGTCCCTGACATCGACCTTACTCATCCTATTCCTCTCTTCTAAATCTGTCCGGAGCGTCCTGATGACCTCCTCTGCGCCTCGCAACTGTGCCAAACAGAACACAATCGCCATCGGCTTGCGTGCTTTACCTAGGTTCTTTTTGTGTATTTGAGAGAGGTTCTCCCACCAAGTATGACCTATACTCCCGGGACCTGTCTCCTTATTTGCACAAAACTCTTTCCAAAGGGGCCATCCCTTTCCCTGCAAATATTTGCGGAGTTCCAGCTCCCACGTGGGACACTGGCCTACTCTGCTACTGCTGCTGGTCGCTGCGACCACAAACCTTTCTGGGTCCATCAGACGTTCCATTGCCTGCATGGCCATTTCCTCTGACTCTCTTTGTATAATTTGGAACAGGGGGTTGTTGGGGTTGTGTTTCAAGAAACGGGTACGGCTTACGCTATGTTCCGTTAACAAAACTACCGAAAGTTTGTCGCAACAAAAAGCTTTCAGTTTTACCTTACAGCCCTGTTAGTACGCATGCACTAAACACACTTCCGAATTACGCTTATTATTTTGAACACCTTGAATACTTGTGATCTCTTTCTTTCTCTGCAATTTGGAGTTCTAATTCAAATTTCAGGGTCCTGGACGGTGTGGGGTTTCCACTTACAACCGTGTCCCGTCAGGAAGTCGCCACTAAATGTTGCACGTTCTACTATGGGCGTAAAACGCGTTTATTGGAGTGTATTAACACGCCTCCGTATTCGACGTGTGCTTAACACTACTAGGCTCTGTTCTATGTATTTATTCAGCTCTGGAGTCGCCAGGTGCCGTATAGACACCGTCACAAGTATTCCAAGGTCAAGTTCAAAGTAATAAAGACGATACACCGATTAGTAAGGTTCAAACGATCAATATTTATTATACAGTTATAATAAATACTCATGCACACACTAAGAGACTAAGCTATAACTAAACTTAAGTGATCAGAATACTTATCTAACAGGAACAGGCAAGGTCAGAGAACGAGGCCTTCGTCCTGGTCTTGTACTGCAGCCTTCAGCAAGCGTTCTGGTACTGGGGGTCTAGTGGGCTTGGATCGCGTAGCGAGCGTTGAACTTACGGTTTCGGCGGCTGGTGCTCAACGGCTGGAGTCAGGATGCAAGATGTCTATCAGGGCCGGAGCACGGGTTTAACAGACCGGGCTATGTGGGGAATTTGCCTTTATACCCCTCTCTAATGTCCTTGCCCCCTTCTAGGCGGGCTCTACCTTTCGGTACCGATTGGAGCGTTTCCAAACGGTTACCTTCGAAATCCTCCAATGCGAGGGCCTTCCTCGATGTTGGGGGGTGGTTTCGATATTCGTTACTTTGGTGCCATCCTGTCTGCGCAACCAATTAAGTGTTACATTGAGATGGAAATGTTGCCATTGTTCGTGCCTGGATCTGGGCTGCCTCATCAGAATGCTAAGCGCTTTGCCATTAACACCTTTGGCTTGGAGATCTTGCACCTGGCCAGAAACTGGTTTGCTGCTTGCAAAATGCTAATTAGTTGAGAGCAGACTGTCTGCTCTCACTAAACAGGCTTTTCCTTCTGTCTTCCATTTTACTTTGGCTCAGTGTCCATTTTGCGTGGCCAGCATGGCTACAAACACGCAAGTTTGTCTCTGGTTCCCCCTAGTGGCCATTCATCTCCCAATTCTGTTTCATTCAAACAACCCATATCTTCCCATAATAAATGTTAGCGTAACCAATTATAGTTGTACGGAATTGAACAGTCCGCAAACATTTCATCAGCGGTCGTTACTGAACTGTTCCTGCGATATCACATCAACCCGATAAAGACCTTAACCAATTTTAGCCAATTCGAATTGTACGGAATTGAACTGTCCGCAACTATTTCATCAGCGGTCTTTTACTGAACTGTTTCTGCGACATTACCTCAACCCGTTAAAGACCTTAACCGAATTAAAGTGTAATTTAATATAACCAATTTTAAATTTTCTACTCACATGCAACTGACTGACCAGGCAACATTCCATCAGACACCAACTGAATTGTTACCTCATTCCAACCCTCAGCCGTACCTGCATTGACTGAAATCAATTCTTCTAATCCACCAGACTGACCTTTGATTTCGTCGAGACAATCTTACCTGATCAAATGCGAGTGATTAGACTGTTAGCAGAACACGAGAAAGAGGAAAATTGATATGGCGAGTTTTATCTACTCGTACCGTGGGCCCATTTCCTTTTTCCCCTTCCGAGAGCAGTCCAATTCTGATTTCGCAGATGAAAGGCAAGCATCTAGAGAAATCCCCGATTTCGGCACCAAATGTTAATTCCTGATTCTTTACGGCCAGTCTGGACTCAATAAAATCTGAGATGGATTAGCAGGTATTAATTATTGTTTTATTTCCACCAGCTTGCAAGGCTGACTCACTCGTGGGACATTAGAACACACACAGCTGTCTTCTAAAGTTCCCAAAAGTTAGTGAGAGCTAAGACAAAGAATTCACAGCACATATTGATTGAATCACATCAAGATTCGCATACAAGCTTCCCATAGGCCAATGTATACACCTTCTGACCTGGCCATATATCCTGATTGGCTCACTTCGCATTTTCCCAATCCTGGCCTCTTGTTACCCAGCATCCTTTTCACTAATCTCTCCACGAGGCAAAGCTCCCCTCCCCCTTCCTAGCCATGCTGTGCTCATCCCTTTGTTCTCTGTCTGTGAACTCATTACCCTCAGGGTCCTACTGTCCATCATATTCATCTGTTCACTTCCTCACGACGATGTTGCAGGCCACCATCTCGTTTATTCTAAAACGGGATAAGGACCCGGAGGCCTGTGGGGCATACAGGCCGATCTCTTTGATCAATGTAGACGCCAAGTTACTGGCCAAGATCTTGGTGACCAGAATTTAGGACTGTGTACCAGATGTAATTGTGGAGGACCAAACTGGGTTTGTAAAGGGGAGGCAGCTGGTGGCCAACCTAAGAAGGCTGCTCAACGTGATTATGATGCCCACGGAGAGTAGGGAGGTAGAGATAGTGGTAGCCATGGATGCTGAAAAGGCTTTTGACCGGTTCAAGAGGGATTATCTGTGGGAGGTAGTAGGGCGGTTCAGGTTTGGGGCGGGGTTCATCGACTGAATTAGGGTATTATATCAGGCCCCGGAGGCGAGTGTAAAAACAAACAGGACGACATTGGACTACTTTAGACTGCACCGTGGGACAAGACAGGGCTGCCCTCTCTCCCCTCTGCTGTTTGCGCTGGCCATAGAGCCGCTGGCAATTGCACTGAGAGCTTCTAGGGGCTGGAAAGGGCTGGTCGGGGGTGGGGGAAATGGAACATAGAGTCTCATTATACACAGACGATCTGCTGTTATATATATCAGACCCAATGGTGGGGATGGACGGTATTATGGAAATCCTGAGGGAATTTGGCCGGTTCCCAGGATATATATTGAACATGGCTAAGAGCGAGATGTTCATAATTCAGGCGAGGGAGCAGGAGTGTAGGCTGAAGGGGTTGCCGTTCAACCCCCTCTCCCCCCCCCCTTCCCTCCCTCTCCCCCCACAAACAGTTGCCTACTTGTGTGTTGTAAATAATTTTGCCACTTGTACAGAGTTGCTGATGTTGAGCTGGTGCAATACCCTACCAGTTATTTTATTTTATTTTTTATGATTTTATATATATATTTCTTATTCTGTGTACATAACGGTAAATATACTTTGTTCAAAATCCCTATAAAAAGACATTTATTTAAAAAAACTCACTCATCTCTACACTCTATCTATAACTGTACTCTTCACTCTGCACTCTCTCCAGCCTTCTCCCAGAAGCCTGTGAGACAGTGCTTTATATAGTTCTGCATCTAGCTCCATCTAGTGGTCAATTATGATATGACATTAACCCTTTGTATTCTGAACATTTCCCATAATGTCACTGTGGTGAATGTGATTCACACCGGATTATAATCTGTATATACATGTGTCTGTATTGTAAGTGCAGTTGCACTACCTGTCCTCCAGGGGGAGTAGCTCTGGGAATGCTCGAGTTGTATGGGGCTTCTCCCTTTTCCCTGCCCAGGACTCCTCCCCCGGAAGCTGCTGTATAAAAGATCAGTGCCACATGGTCAGCCGGCCAGTTCACCGAAAGTTCAATGGCTAATAGGCTGGTTCTGTTGTGAGTATATTAAAACCGCTATTCTAATCCTACAAGCACGTGTCCATAGAATTGTTGGTTCCAACAGTCACACAATGTTCTTTGTTCTACCACATCAAGATTCAACATCAGCCCAATCAAAGAACATTACATGGTACCGAGGAGTGGATGTCGAAAGAGAACAGTTAGGGAAAGTTAGGTATGGCGAGAAGGCACAAGAAAACAATTGGAGACTCTGAGAAAATCGGCTGTAAAACAAAATACTGCCAGGATCGTCGAAGCGAGATGGAAGCATGAAGACTCCCAACCAACTGCTTATGACTGGTAATGTAGACACGAATTGGCGTGCTTTCAAGCAGCACTTCACTTTTTATGTGCAGGCTCTTGATCTCCAAGAAGCTTCAGACGAAAGAAAAATAGTGCTCCTAGTGACAGTAGCCGGTCCCCAAACAATTGATTTGTACAATACCTTTCAATTCGCTTCAGAGGAAGACAAGAAGAGCTACTTAAAGATACGAGCAATTCGGCAACCATTGCTATCCTCAAAAAAACAAAACATTCAAGCGCTACATATTCAGGATGAGACTGCAAATATCATACAAAACATTTTTTTTTAATAAATTTAGAGTACCCAATTATTCTTTCCAATTAAGGGGCAATTGTAGCGTGGCCAATTCACCTAACCTGCACATCTTTGGGTTGTGGGTGCGAAACCCACGTAGACACAGGGAGAATGTGCAAACTCCACACGGACAGTGACCCAGGGCCAGGATTCGAACCCGGGTCCTCAGCGCCGTAGGCAGCAATGCTAACCACTGTGCCACCATGCTGCCCTACATGCAAAACATTTGACTGTTTTGTCATGGATCTACATCTCAAAGCGCAATTCTGCAATTTTGCAGACCTCCATGAGTCACTGATAAAAGACCAAATCGTATAACGGTTTCCAATGGGATAAATTAAGTGGCCAATTGCTGAGGGAAAGCGATTTAAAATGAGCAGATGCCATTAAAATCTCTAAGGCCAGTGAGATAGCAAAAAAGCAGATGACTGAAATCTAGGCCCGAGAAAGTGGCGGGAGAAAAGAAGGCGTGACCGACGCCACCTTTGCTGTGTTGCAGCAAAATCAAAAACGTGTTCCGAGCAGCAGCCATTTTAAAAAGATTTCGCAGCATGCATTTTGTGCCGGAGGTGCAGCAGAACACAGAGTCCGAGAAAATGCCCTATATTTGGCAAAACTTGTGCCAGATGTGCCAGAAAATAATCACTTTGCACAGCAATGCCTGTTCAATGAAAGAAGAGAGCAACTAAAAAGTGTTAGTGTAATAGCGAAGCCGACAAAAACTAGCGATTCATCAATTATACAAAGTGCAGCCTTGATCAGGCAATATGAAATTAATGATGAACCAATTGGCCTTGAAGATTCTGTCTTTGTGAATATAATTAATGAAAATGCTGGACGACAAAGAGCATTAAAAATTCAGATGGTGAAAACAGTGGATGAGAGGACCACACCGCTCAAAATAAACAAGACCATTATAAAAGTAAAGTTAGACACCGGAGCTCGTGCAAACTTAATTAACAAAGCCGATGGGCAGCACGGTGGCACAGTGGTTAGCATTGCTGCCTACGGCGCTGAGGACCCGGGTTCGAATCCCGGCCCTGGGTCACTGTCCTTGTGGAGTTTGCACGTTCTCCCCGTGCCTGCGTGGGTTTCACCCCCACAACCCAAAGATGTGCAGGTTAGGTGGATTGGCCACGCTGGATTTCCCCTTAATTGGAAAAAAATAAAACCGAATATCCAAAACACAGATTGCATCCTGAGCAACTATAATAGGAAAACTATTATGACTCTAGGTGCTTGTAACCTTCAGGTGGAAGTTAAGAGGACGAAAAGTTTAATCATCACAAACATCGTTATTGGCCGCAGATGCCTACAAGCAATTACAACTGGGGATCCGTGTCTACAACCTGTGCAGCCATTGTGCAAATAATAAGTAGATTTCCCCAAGTGTTGGGGAGGGTTTAAACTAATGTGGCAGGGGGATGGGAACCGATGCAGGAAGTTGGAAGGTAGTAAAACAGGGACAGAAGCAAAAGGAAGTAAGGGGAAAAGTGCAAGGCAGAGAAGACAAATCAAAAAGGGCGACAGTACAAGGTACAGTGACTGAGGGGAGCACAGTGAATAGGCCCAGTAATAACAAAAGGAATAAAACTGGAGATGTTAAGATTCAAAACAGAGGTAAAAAAAAAAACAACATAAGTGTACTTTACCTGAATGCTCGTAGTATTCGGAATAAAGTAAATGATTTGATGGCACAAATAATCGTAAATGACTATGATTTAGTGGCCATTACTGAAACATGGTTAAAGGATGGTCACGACTGGGAGTTAAATATCCAAGGGTATCAAACTATTCGGAAGGACAGAGTGGCTGGTAAGGGAGGTGGTGTTGCTCTGTTATATAAGGATGACATCCGGGCAATAGTAAGGGATGACATCGGTGCTATGGAGGATAAGGTTGAATCCATTTGGGTGGAAATCAGGAATAGTAAGGCGAAAAAGTCATTGATAGGAGTAGTCTATCGGCCACCAAATAGTAACGATATGGTGGGGCAGGCAATAAACAAAGAAATAACTGATGCATGTAGAAATGGTACAGCAGTTATCATGGGGGATTTTAATCTACATGTCGATTGGTTTAACCAGGTCGGTCAAGGCAACCTTGAGGAGGAGTTTATAGAATGTATCCGCGATAGTTTCCTAGAACAGTGTGTAATGGAACCTACAAGGGAACAAGCGGTCCTAGATCTTGTCCTGTGTAATGAGACAGGATTGATTCATGATCTCATAGTTAGGGATCCTCTCGGAAGGAGCGGTCACAATATGGTGGAATTTAAAATACAGATGGAGGGTGAGAAAGTAAAATCAAATACTAGTGTTTTGTGTTTAAACAAAGGAGATTACAAGGGGATGAGAGAAGAACTAGCTAAGGTAGACTGGGAGCTAAGACTTTATGGTGGAACAGTTGAGGAACAGTGGAGAACCTTCCAAGCGATTTTTCACAGTGCTCAGCAAAGGTTTATACCAACAAAAAGGAAGGACGGAAGAAAGAGGGAAAATCGACCGTGGATATCTAAGGAAATAAGGGAGAGTATCAAACTGAAGGAAAAAGCATATAAAGTGGCAAAGATTGCTGGGAGATTAGAGGACTGGGAAATCTTTAGAAATCAACAGAAAGCTACTAAAAAAGCTATAAAGAAGAGTAAGATAGAGTATGAGAGTAAACTTGCTCAGAATATAAAAACAGACAGTAAAAGTTTTTACAAATATATAAGACAAAAAAGAGTGGCTAAGGTAAATATTGGTCCTTTAGAGGATGAGAAGGGAGTTTTAATAATGGGAGAAGAGGAAATGGCTGAGGAACTGAACAGGTTTTTTGGGTCGGTCTTCACAGTGGAAGACACAAATAACATGCCAGCGACTGATAGAAATGAGGCTATGACAGGTGAGGACCTTGAGAGGATTGTTATCACTAAGGAGGGAGTGATGGGCAAGCTAATGGGGCTAAAGGTAGACAAGTCTCCTGGCCCTGATGGAATGCATCCCAGAGTGCTAAAAGTGATGGCTAGGGAAATTGCAGATGCACTAGTGATAATTTACCGAAATTCAGTAGACTCTGGGGTGGTCCCGGTGGATTGGAAATTAGCAAACGTGACGCCACTGTTTAAAAAAGGAGGTAGGCAGAAAGCAGGAAATTATAGGCCAGTGAGCTTAACATCGGTAGTAGGGAAGATGCTGGAATCTATCATCAAGGAAGAAATAGCGAGGCATCTGGATAGAAATTGTCCCATTGGGCAGACGCAGCATGGGTTCGTAAAAGGCAGGTCATGCCTAACTAATTTAGTGGAATATTTTGAGGACATTACCAGTGCAGTAGATAACGGGGAGCCAATGGATGTGGTATATCTGGATTTCCAGAAAGCTTTTGACAAGGTGCCACACAAAATGTTGCTGCATAAGATAAAGATGCATGGCATTAAGGGTAAAGTAGTAGCATGGATAGAGGATTGGTTAATTAATAGAAAGCAAAGAGTGGGGATTAATGGGTGTTTCTCTGGTTGGCAATCAGTAGCTAGTGGTGTCCCTCAGGGATCCGTGTTGGGCCCACAATTGTTCACAATTTACATAGATGATTTGGAGTTGGGGACCAAGGGCAATGTTTCCAAGTTTGCAGATGACACTAAGATGAGTGGTAAAGCGAAAAGTGCAGAGGATACTGGAAGTCTGCAGATGGATTTGGATAGGTTAAGTGAATGGGCTCGGGTCTGGCAGATGGAATACAATGTTGACAAATGTGTGGTTATCCATTTTGGTAGGAATAACAGCAAACGGGATTATTATTTAAACGATAAAATATTAAAGCCTGCCGCTGTTCAGAGAGACTTGGGTGTGCTCGTGCATGAGTCACAGAAGGTTGGTTTACAAGTGCAACAGGTGATTAAGAAGGCAAATGGAATTTTGTCCTTCATTGCTAGAGGGATGGAGTTTAAGACTAGGGAGGTTATGTTGCAATTGTATAAGGTGTTAGTGCGGCCACACCTGGAGTATTGTGTTCAGTTTTGGTCTCCTTACTTGAGAAAGGACGTACTGGCACTGGAGGGTGTGCAGAGGAGATTCACTAGGTTAATCCCAGAGCTGAAGCGGTTGGATTATGAGGAGAGGTTGAGTAGACTGGGACTGTACTCGTTGGAATTTAGAAGGATGAGGGGGGATCTTATAGAAACACTTAAAATTATGAAGGGAATAGATAGGATAGATGCGGGCAGGTTGTTTCCACTGGCGGGTGACAGCAGAACTAGGGGACATAGCCTCAAAATAAGGGGAAGTAGATTTAGGACTGAGTTTAGGAGGAACTTCGTCACCCAAAGGGTTGTGAATCTATGGAATTCCTTGCCCAGTGAAGCAGTTGAGGCTCCTTCATTACATGTTTTTAAGGTAAAGATAGATAGTTTTTTGAAGAATAAAGGGATTAAGGGTTATGGTGTTTGGGCCGGAAAGTGGAGCTGAGTCCACAAAAGATCAACCATGATCTAATTGAATGGCGGAGCAGGCTCGAGGGGCCAAATGGCCTACTCCTGCTCCCAGTTCTTATGTTCTTATGTTCTATTCCAGGGAATTGGAATGTTGCTATTCCAATATATTCCAGCTCCAGGATGGTGCACATCCAGTAATCCATCTGCCCAGAAGAGTGCCTGCCCCACTTCGAGAAAGATCAAGCTTGATAAGGTGCAGAGGTTAGGCATCATAGAGAAAGTGGAAGAGCCAACCAACTGGGTAAGCTTGATGGTTTGTGAGAAGAAGCAGAATGGAGAGTTGCGCATTTGCACAAGTCCCAAGGATCTGAACGAAAACATTAAACGAGAACACTACCAGATCCTGAAAAGAGAGGAGATTACCTGTCAGATGAAAAATGCCACAGTTTTAGCAAACTTGATGCTTTGACGGGATTTTGGAAGCTGAGATTGGACAAGGACAGCACCGTTTGGACGTTATTGTTTTTTAAGAATACTGTTTGGCATCATCTCTGCATCGGAGATTTTCCACAAAGTGATGGAACAGATCGTGAAAAACCTTTCTGGAGTTCGCATTCATGTCGATGACATAGTCATCTGGGCATCAAACATGGCAGAGCACAACAAAGACTACGACAAGTCATGCACAGGATTGAGCAGCATAGGCGCAAGGTCAACAAAGACAAGTATCAGTTTGGGATCAAAGGAGACAAATTATCAGCACAAGGAGTACAGCTGGATCCTGAGAAGCTAAAAGCCATTGTCAACATGCTTCGTCCGCATGACAAGAAAGTGGTACTACATATGCTTGGAATGGTGAACTTTGTGGGGAAATCCATCCCTAACCTACCCTCAAAAACAGTGCACCGCAGGAATTTAATGAGGAAGGCTGTTCCTTTTGAATGGATTGACAGTCATGAGACAGAGTGGTCTAACCTGAAAAATGCATTGACCACCACACCAGTTTTAGCATTTTTTGACCCAGCAAAGGAAACAAAGATATCGACTGATGCCAGCCAGAATGGGCCAGGAGCAGTTTTGCTACAAGAAAACACTGACAAGTCATGGAAACCAGTAGCATTCGCATCCAGGGCAATGACAAAAAACCGATAAACGGTATGCCCAAATCGAGAAGGATGTCTCGGACTAGCGGTGGGAATTGAAAAATTCCACAATTACGTTTATGGCCTGTCAAAGTTCACTGTTGAGACCGATCATAAGACCATAAGACATAGGAGCAGAATTAGGTCACTTGGCCCATCGAGTCCGCTCAGCTGATATTTTTCTCATCTCCATTCTCCTGCCTTCTCCCCATAACACCTGCTCCCCTTATTAATCAAGAACCTATCTATCTCTGTCTTAAAGACACTCAACGATTTGGCCTCCACAGCCTTCTGCGACAAAGAGTTCCACAGATCCACCACTCTCTGGCTGAAAAAATTCCTCCTCATCTCTGTTTTAAAGGATCGTCCCTTTCATCTGAGATGGAGATCTTAGACCACTAGTATCCATTATTCAAAAGAACCTAAGTGAGATGATACCTCGAATCCAGATCCTAATCTGAAGCTACAGAGGTATAACTTCGAGCTAGTGTATTCGCCAGGCAAATACATAGTGGTTGCGGATGACACATTCCAGAGCAACCGACAATAAGAAGCGGACAGACATCTCTGAAATATTACAGGGACAGGTCGACCCGGTGATGGAAACCCTGAGTTAGTCAATAAACCATGGATGAAGGTTGGGTTTATCTTTATTACCTGGATGGTCCTGAATACATACTGCTAATTGATTACTGCTCCAACTACCTGGAGGTAATGAAACTACCAAATTCTAGCAGTGCCAGCATGATCTGATGTGGAAAAGATGTTTTTGCCATCATGGCATACTGCAAATTATAATGAGTGACAACGGTCCCTGCTATGACAGTTGGGAGTGGCAGGATTTTGCGAGGAGATATGATTTCAAGGACGTCACCTCTAGTCCGCACTACCAATCCAATGTACAAGCAGAAAAAAGGGTCCACATTGCCAAGACTCTGCTCGAGAAGGTAATTGCTTCACACAGTGACCCATTTCTAGCCCTGTTGGCATACTGTAACATACCACTGAGTAGTGGATTAGCTCAAGCTCAACTGATGATGGGTATGAAGCTGCAGACAACACTTCCCAGCATTCCTGAAAAAATCCGTAATAAGCCCATAATGCAAAAAAATCGCTGCTCGAAACTAGAAACAAACTGTGGCAGGCTATAGTTGGGGTATCGCGGTACCTAGGTGGGATGTACCTCATACTGTAGTATGAGTGCTGGAATCTGCCCGCTGGTTCTGCCCAGCAGGCAGAGCATAAGAGTCTGTGTTTCACCCAGAGCAGTCATTCTGACAAAAGATCAGCCATGATCTAATTGAATGGCGGAGCAGGCTCGAGGGGCCAAATGGCCTACTCCTGCTCCTAGTTCTCATGTTCTTTACGAGCTACAAATTAAGCGTGGGGTAAAGTGAGGTGTTTACTTTTTTAAACAGTGGTGTCACATTTGCCTTCTTAATCACCTGTTGCACCTGTAAACCAACTTTTTGCGACTCATGCACTCGCACACCCAGGTCTCTCTGCACAGCAACATGTTTTAATATATCATTTAAATAATAATCCCGTTTGCTGTTATTCCTACCAAAATGGATAACCTCACATTTGTCAACATTGTATTCCATCTGCCAGACCCTAGCCCATTCACTTAACCTATCCAAATCCCCCTGCAGACTTCCAGTATCCTCTGCACTTTTCGCTTTACCACTAATCTTAATGTCGTCTGCAAACTTGGACACATTGCCCTTGGTCCCCAACTCCAAATCATCTATGTAAATCGTGAATAATTGTGGGCCCAACACTGATCCCTGAGGAACACCACTAGCTACTGATTGCCAACCAGAGAAACACCCATTAATTCCCACTCTTTGCTTTCTATTAATTAACCAATCCTCTATCCATGCATCTTTATCTTATGCAGCAACCTTTTGTGTGGCACCTTGTCAAAGGCTTTCTGGAAATCCACATATACCACATCCATTGGCTCCCCATTATCTACTGCACTGGTAATGGCCTCAAAAAATTCCACTAAATTAGATAGGCACGACCTGCCCTTTATGACCCATGCTGCGACTGCCCAATGGGACAATTTCCATCCAGATGCCTCGCTATTTCTTCCTTGATGATAGATTCCAGCATCTTCCCTACTACCGAAGGTAAGCTCACTGGCCTATAATTACCCGCTTTCTGCCTACCTCCTTTTTTAAACAGTGGTGTCACATTTGCCAATTTACAATCCGCCGGGACCACCCCAGAGTCCAGTGGATTTTGGTAAATTAACACAAGTGCATTTGCAATTTCCCTAGCCATCTCTTTTAGCACTCTGGGATGCATTCCATCAGGGCCAGGAGACTTGTCTACCTTTAGCCCCATTAGCTTGCCCATCACTACCTCCTTAGTGATAACAATCACCTCAAGGTCCTCACCTGTCATAACCTCAAGGCCCCAAGTCTCTCCAACAAACCCATGATTCTACTCATATTCTCCAGTGGATCCGACACAACAACAACAGGTCCATAAGACATAGGAGTGGAAGTAAGGCCATTCGGCCCATCGAGTCCACTCCGCCATTCAATCATGGCTGATGGGCATTTCAACTCCACCTACCAGCATTCTCCCCGTAGCCCTTAATTCCTCGCGACATCAAGAATTTATCTATCTCTGCCTTGAAGCCATTTAGCGTCCCGGCCTCCACTGCACTCCGCGGCAATGAATTCCACAGGCCCACCACTATAAGACCATAAGACATAGGAGACCATAAGACATAGGTCATCTGTGTACAGTGATACTCGGTGGTCCCCCCTCTTACAAACCCCCGCCATTCGGCCGAAGTCCGAAGGGCCAACACCAAGGGCTCAATCGCCAATGCAAACAACAGCGGTGACAGCGGGCACCCCTCTATACAACGTCCCTCTATACAATCCGAAATACCCAAGCTTATCTTGTTCGTTCACACATTGCCATGGGGGATCCATATAGCCACAAACCTCGGCCCAAAGCCAAACCTAGCCAAAATCTCAAACAGATACCACTCTACCCGGTCAAATGCTTTCTCCGTGTCCACAGACACGATTACCGCTGACAACATCATAACTACATTTAACAATCTCCTAATCTTAGTAGAAAGTTGCCTCCCCTACACAAAACCCGTTGGTCCTCAGAGACCAGCCCTGCTACACACCTTTCCAGCTGCCACACCAATACCTTTGTCAGGGCTTTCACGTCCATATTTAGCAGTGAAATGGGCCTATAGGACCCACACTCGAATGGATCCTTTCTCTTTATCAGGATCAACAAAATCAACCCTTGCGCCAACTTTTCCACCGCCTCATTAAACATGCCCAATAAGTTTGGGCCAGCTTTGTCGCAAACTGCTTATAAAATTCTGCTGCAACGCCGCCCAGTGCCAGCACCTTCCCCGCTGATGAAATCTACCCTGTGGTTAAGTGTAGTCTCATATACACTTTAACTCAGTAGAAATTTGCACTACACATCTCGGATGCGAAATGTAATCTTTATTGGGTGTCTATAATAATAACACTTTTCATTGTCACAAGTGTGAAGTTACTGTGAAAAGCCCCTAGTCGCCACATTCTGGCGCATGTTCAGGTAAGCTGGTATGGGAATTGAACCCGTTATTATTGGGTGCCTATTGATTATAATGGAGAGTTTGAAATCTTCTTGTGGTTACAAATCAAATATTCTCAATGAAGCCCCTGTCAGCAGAAGACTTTAAGAGATATAATTAAACTTACTTTTCTTCAGTATTTACAAATGAGAGGGGCTATATTGTTGGAGAGGACAGTGTGAAACAGACTGGTAAGCTCGAGGAGATAGTTGGTAGGAAGGAAGATGTGTTGGGCATTTTGAAAAACTTGAGGATAGACAAGTCCCCCGGGCCTGACGGGATATATCCAAGGATTCTATGGGAAGCAAGAAATGAAATTGCAGAGCCGTTGGCAATGATCTTTTCGTCCTCACTGTCAACATGGGTGGTACCAGAAGATTGGAGAGAGGCGAATGTCATGCCCCTGTTCAAAAAAGGGAATAGGGATAACCCTGGGAATTACCGAAGTCTTACTTCGGTTGTAGGCAAAGTAATGGAAAGAGTACTGAGGGATAGGATTTCTGAGAATCTGGAAAGACACTGCTTGATTAGGGATAGTCAGCACGGATATGTGAGGGGTAGGTCTTGCCTTACAAGTCTTATTGAATTCTTTGAGGAGGTGACCAAGCATGTGGATGAAGGTAAAGCAGTGGATGTAGTGTACATGGGTTTTAGTAAGGCATTTGATAAGGTTCCCCTTATAACCTTGTAAGCTTAGCAGAAAGTAAGGAGGCATGGGATAGTGGGAAATTTGACCAGTTGGATAACAAACTGTCTAACCAAAGAAGTCAGAGAGTAGTGGTGGATGGCAAATATTCAGCCTGGAGCCCAGTTACCAGTGGCGTACTGCAGGGATCAGTTCTGGATCCTCTGATGTTTGTGATTTTCATTAATGACTTGGATGAGGGAGTTGAAAGGTGAGTCAGTAAATTTGCAGACATTACGAAGATTGGTGGAGTTGTGGATAGTTAGGAGGGCTGTTGTCGGCTGCAAAGAGACATAGATAGGATGCAGAGCAGGGCTGAGAAGTGGCAGATGGAGTTTAACCCTCACAAGTGTGAGGTTGTCCATTTTGGAAGGACAAATATGAATGCGGAATAGAGGGTTAACGGTAGGGTTCTTGGCAATGTGGAGGAGCAGAGAGATCTTGGGGTCTATGTTCATAGATCTTTGAAAGTTGCCAATCAAGTGGATAGAGCTGTGAAGAAGGCCTATGGTGTGTTAGCGTTCATTAGCAGAGTGACTGAATTTAAGAGCCGTGAGGTGATGATGCAGCTGTACAAAACCTTGGTAAGGCCACATTTGGAGTACTGTGTGCAGTTCTGGTCGCCTCATTTTAGGAAGGATGTGGGGGCTTTGGAAAAGGTGCAAAGGAGATTTACCAGGATGTTGCCTGGAATGGAGAGTAGGTCTTACGAGGAAAGGTTGAGGGTGCTGGGCCTTTTCTCATTAGAACGGAGAAGGATGAGGGGCGACTTGATAGAGGTTTATAAGATGATAAGAGGAATAGATAGAGTAGACAGTCAGAGACATTTTCCCCGGGTGGAACAAACCATTACAAGGGGACATAAATTTAAGGTGAATGGTGGAAGATATAGGGGGATGTCAGAGGTAGGTTCTTTACCCAGAGAGTAGTGGGGGCATGGAATGCACTGCCTGTGAAGTAGTTGAGTCGGAAACATTAGGGATCTTCAAGCGGCTATTGGATAGGTACATGGATTATGGTAGAATAATGGAGTGTAGATTAATTTGTTCTTAAGGGCAGCACGGTAGCATTCTGGATTGCACAATTGTTTCACAGCTCCAGGGTCCCAGGTTCGATTCCGGCTTGGGTCACTGGCTGTGCGGAGTCTGCACATCCTCCCCGTGTGTGCGTGGGTTTCCTCCGGGTGCTCCGGTTTCCTCCCACAGTCCAAAGATGTTAGGTGGATTGGCCATGATAAATTGCCCTTAGTGTCCAAAATTGCCCTTAGTGTTGGGTGGCGTTACTGGGTTATGGGGTAGGGTGAAGGTGTCGGCCTAAGGTAAGGTGCTCTTTCCAAGAGCCGGTGCAGACTCAATGGGCCGAGTGGCTTCCTTCTGCACTGTAAATTCTATGATAATCTATGATGAATCTAGGACAAAGGATTGGCACAACATCGTCGGCCGAAGGGCCTGTTCTGTGCTGTATTTTTCTGTGTTCTGTGTAGTAGCGTACAAACGATCTGAACTTTCAAAATACAGTAATGGTTTCATGCTCAAAGCAAAACAACTTGCGCAGACTAACTGTTGGAGTAGACATGTGAAAATATGAAATAAAGATGGTAGACAGCTCGGCAAATAGCATAGGCTGTTCCGGGGAGATTTGCATATGTGCAGTGCGGTCAGCGTAAGTCGAAGGTGGTTTGTTAAGGGGCTGTTCTCGAGTGACAGCTTTACCCAAAACACTACTTACGTAGTGTCTCCCACCCATCCTCCTCCTCTAATAAAAAAAAAAGTTCTGTCCGTCGGATTGCTAAACTAACAAGTAATTTTTTTTTTTTCGTTTTCAGTAGTTGGGAATTTAGTTCAGTGGGAATGGAGGCTAGGGCAGTTGAATGTTCCTCCTGCAGAATGTGGGAGGAAAGGGTCACCTCGAGTGTCCCTGCTGACTACATCTGCAGGAAGTGCACCCAACTCCAGCTCCTCGAGAACCGCGTTAGGGACCTGGAGCTGGAGCTGGATGAACTTCGGATCATTCGGGAGGCGGAGGGGGTTATTGAGAGGAGTTATAGGGAGGCAGTCACACCTCAGGTAAAAGAAGAAGGTAGATGGGTTACCGTCAGGGGAGGGAGAGGGAACCGGCAGGCAGTGCAGGGATCCCCTGTGGTCGTTCCCCTCTATAACAAGTATACCGTTTTGGATACTGTTGCGGGGGACGACTTACCAGGGGTAAGCAATGGGGCACAGGTCTCTGGCACAGAGTCTGTCCCTGTTGCTCAGAAGGGAAGGGAGAAGAGGAACAGAGCACTTGTCATTGGGGACTTCATTGTTAGAGGAACAGACAGGAGGTTCTGTGGGAACAAAAGAGACTCACGGTTGGTGTGTTGCCTCCCAGGTGCCAGGGTTCGTGATGTCTCTGATCGTGTTTTGGGATCCTTAAGGGGGAGGGGGAGCAGCCCCAAGTCATGGTCCACATAGGTACCAACGACATAGGTAGGAAGAGAGATGGGGATTTGAGACAGAAATTCAGGGAGCTAGGGTGGAAGCTGAGAGCTAGAACAAACAGAGTTGTTATCTCTGGGTTGTTACCACTGCCACGTGCTAGCGAAGTGAGAAATAAAGAGAGAGAGGAGTTGAACATGTGGCTACAGGGATGGTGCAGGGGGGAGGGTTTTGGTTTCCTGGATAATTGGGGCTCATTCTGGGGTACGTGGGACCTCTACAAACAGGATGGTCTTCACCTGAACCAGAGGGGTACCAATATCCTGGGGGGGAGATTTGCTAGTGCTCTTCGGGGGAGTTTAAACTAATTCAGCAGGGGGATGGGAACCTAAATTGTAATCCCAGTGTACAGGATGTTGAGAGTAGTGAGGTCAGGGATAGGGTTAAAAGTTCGAAAGAGGACACCGGCAAGCAAGACGCTGGTTTGAAGTGTGTCTACTTCAACGCCAGGAGCATCCGGAATAAGGTGGGTGAGCTTGCAGCATGGGTTGGTACCTGGGATCTCGATGTTATGGCGATTTCGGAGACATGGGTAGAGCAGGGACAGGAATGGTTGTTGCAGGTTCAAGGATTTAGATGTTTCTGTAAGAACAGAGAAGATGGTAAAAGAGGCGGGGGGGTGTGGCATTGTTAATCAAGGAACGTATTACGGCGGTAGAAAGGACGTTTGAGGACTCGTCTACTGAGGTAGTATGGGCCGAGGTTAGGAACAGGAGAGGAGAGGTCATCCTGTTGGGAGTTGTCTATAGACCTCTGAATAGTTCCAGAGATGTAGAGGAAAGGATTGCAAAGATGATTCTCGACAGGAGCGAGAGTAACAGGGTAGTTGTTATGGGGGACTTTAACTTTCCAAATATTGACTGGAAATGCTATAGTTTGAGTACTATAGATGGGTCAGTTTTTGTGCAGTGTGCGCAGGAGGGTTTTCTGACACAGTATGTAGACAGGCAACAAGGGGCGTGGCCACATTGGATTTGGTACTGGGTAATGAACCCGGCCAGGTGTTAGATTTAGATGTAGGTGAGCACTTTGGTGATAGTGATCACAATTCGGTTATGTTTACTTTAGCAATGGGCAGGGATAGGTATATACCGCAAGGCAAGAATTATAGCTGGGGGAAAGGCAATTATGATGCTATTCGGCAAGATTTAGGATGTATAGGATGGGGAAGGAAACTGCGGGGGATGGGTACAATCGAAATGTGGAACTTTTTCAAGGAACAGCTACTGCGTGTCCTTGATAAGTATGTACCTGTCAGGCAGGGAGGAAGTTGTCGAGCAAGGGCACCGTGGTTTACTAAGGAAGTTGAAGCACTTGTCAAGAGGAAGAAGAAGGCTTATGTTAGGATGAGACATGAAGGCTCAGTTAGGGCACTTGAGAGTTACAAGTTAGCCAGGAAGGACCTAAAGGGAGAGTTAAGAAGAGCGAGGAGAGGACACGAAAAGTCATTGGCGGATAGGATCAAGGAAAACCCCAAGGCTTTCTATAGGTATATCAGGAACAGAAGAATGACTAGAATAAGATTAGGGCCAATCAAGGATAATAGTGGAAAGTTGTATGTGGAATCAGAGGAGATAGGGGAAGGGTTAAATGGATATTTTTCGTCAGTGTTTACACTGGAAAAAGACAATGTTGTCGACGAGAATACTCAGGTTCAGTCGACCAGGCTAGATGGAATTGAGGTTCATAAGGAGGAGGTGTCAGCAATTTTGGAAAGCGTAAAAATAGATAAGTCCCTTGGGCCAGATGGGATTTATCCTTGGATTCTCGGGAAGCCAGGGAGGAGATTGCAGAGCCTTTGTCCTTGATCTTTATGTCGTCTTTGTCGACAGGAATAGTGCCGGAAGACTGGAGGATAGCAAATGTTGTCCCCTTGTTCAAGAAGGGGAGTAGAGACAACCCTGGTAATTTTAGACCTGTGAGCCTTACTTCGGTTGTGGGTAAAATGTTGGAAAAGGTTATAAAAGATAGGGTTTATAATCATCTTGAAAAGAACAAGTTGATTAGCGATAGTCAACACGGTTTTGTGAAGGGTAGGTCATGCCTCACAAACCTTATTGAGTTTTTTGAAAAGGTGACCAAACAGGTGGATGAGGGTAAAGCGGTTGATGTGGTGTATATGGATTTCAGTAAGGCGTTTTATAAGGTACCACATGGTAGGCTATTGCAGAAAATAAGGAAGTATGGGATTGAAGGTGATTTAGCGGTTTGGATCAGTAATTGGCTAGCTGAAAGAAGACAGAGGGTGGTGGTTGATGGCAAATGTTAATCCTGGAGTTCAGTTACTAGTGGTGTACCGCAAGGATCTGTTTTGGGGCCACTGCTGTTTGTCATTTTTATAAATGACCTGGAAGAGGGTGTAGAAGGATGGGTTAGTAAATTTGCAGATGACATGAAGGTCGGTGGAGTTGTGGATAGTGCTGAAGGATGTTATAGGATACAGAGGGACATAGATAAGCTGCAGAGCTGGACTGAGAGGTGGCAGATGGAGTTTAATGCGGAAAAGTGTGAGGTGATTCACTTTGGAAGGAGTAACAGGAATGCAGGGTACTGGGCTAATGGCAAGATTCTTGGTAGTGTAGATGAACAGAGAGATCTCGGCATCCAGGTACATAAATCCCTGAAAGTTGCCACCCAGGTTAATAGGGCTGTTACGAAGGCATGTGGTGTGCTAGCCTTTATCAGTCGGGGGATTGAGTTTCGGAGCCACAAGGTCATGCTGCAGCTGTACATAACTCTGGTGCGGCCGCTCCTAGAGTACTGGGTGCAGTTCTGGTCACCACATTATAGGAAGGATGTGGAAGCTTTGGAAAGGGTTCAGAGGAGATTTACTAGGATGTTGCCTGGTATGGAGGGAAGGTCTTACGAGGAAAGGCTCAGGGACTTGAGGTTGTTTTCGTTAGAGAGAAGAAGTCTGAGAGGCGACTTAATAGAGACATATAAGATAGTCAGAGGGTTAGATAGGGTGGACAGTGAGAGTCTCTTTCCTCGGATGGTGATGGCCAACACGACGGGACATAGCTTTAAATTGAGGGGTGGTAGATATAGGACAGATGTCAGAGGCAGTTTCTTTACTCAGAGAGTAGTAGGGGTGTGGAACGCCCTGCCTGCAACAGTAGTAGACTCGCCAACTTTAAGGGCATTTAAGTGGTCACTGGATAGACATATGGATGAAAATGGAATAGTGTAGGTCAGATAGGCTTCAGATGGTTTCACAGGTCGGCGCAACACTTTTCCAGGAAACTCATCCGGAGTGAGACTCATCCAGAGTGGGGGATTGAAACTTGGTAATTTGGTGCAGTGAGGTAAATCAGCAAAGGTAAGTGGAAAATCTAATTCTGCTGTTTTTCAGTTAAAAGTGCAGTGTGGAGCTTAGTGTCTGATTGGTTGAAGCTGCCCCCACCCTAATTGCTGAGAGGCAGTTCTCTGTCAATCACCTGAGGCCTGTTTAGGGGCACATTGTATTCTTCTCTTTGAAGTTAAGGTATTTTTTGAGTCATCGGTTAGCTGAGGTCTGTATAAAAGACAGGCAGACAGCGCACACAGTAAGCGAGCACTTTTCCAGGAGACTCATCCTGAGTGAGACTCATCCAGAGTGGGGGATTGAAACTTGGTAATTTGGTGCAGTGAGGTAAATCAGCAAAGGTAAGTGGAAAATCTAATTCTGCTGTTTTTCAGTTAAAAGTGCAGTGTGGAGCTTAGTGTCTGATTGGTTGAAGCTGCCCCCACCCTAATTGCTGAGAGGCAGTTATCTGTCAATCACCTGAGGCCTGTTTAGGGGCACATTGTATTCTTCTCTTTGAAGTTAAGGTATTTTTTGAGTCATCGGTTAGCTGAGGTCTGTATAAAAGACAGACAGACAGCGCACACAGTAAGCGAGCACTTTTCCAGGAGACACATCCAGAGTGAGACTCATCCAGAGTGGGGGATTGAAACTTGGTAATTTGGTGCAGTGAGGTAATTCGGTGCAGTGTGTGAGGAGGTGCTTTTTAACCCTGGTAAGTGACTGGTAAGTAGTCTCTCTTTTTCTTTTCATTGTCTAATTTATTTATTTTTATTTTGAAATTCTAGTTGTTTAAGTTTACCAAGGGTTTAAGACATGGCAGGAGATCCCAGGCCTGTGTCATGCTCCTCGTGTGCGATGTGGGAGTTCAGGGACACGTCCACTGTCCCTGGCTCCTTCACGTGCAAGAAGTGTGTTCAGTTGCAGCTCTTGTTAGACCGCTTGACGGCTCTGGAGCTGCGGATGGACTCACTTTGGAGCATCCGCGATGCTGAGGAGGTCGTGGATAGCACGTTTAGCAAGTTGGTCACACCGCAAGTGAAAATTAATGAGGGAGATAGAAAATGGGTGACCAAAAGAAAGAGCAAGAGTAGGAAGGCAGTGCAGGTGTCCCCTGCAGTCAACTCCCTGCAAAACAGATATACCGCTTTGGATACTGTTGAGGGAGATGGCTCACCAGGGGAAGGCAGCAGCAGCCAGGTTCATGGCACCGTGGCTGGCTCTGCTGCACAGCAAGGCAGGAAGAAAAATAGCAGGGCAATAGTGATAGGGGACTCGATCGTAAGGGGAATAGACAGGTGGTTCTGTGGAAGCAATCGAGACTCCAGGATGGTATATTGCCTCCCTGGTGCAAGGGTCAAGGATGTCTCGGAGCGGCTGCAGGACATTCTGGGGGGGGGGGGGGGGGGGGGGGGGGGGGGTGAACAGCCAGCTATCGTGGTGCACATAGGCACCAACGATATAGGTAAAAAACGGGATGAGGTCCTACAAGCGGAATTCAGGGAGTTAGGAGTTAAACTAAAAAGTAGGACCTCAAAGGTAGTAATCTCAGGATTGCTACCAGTGCCACGCCTAGTCAGAGTAGGAATGTCAGGATAGATAGGATGAATGCGTGGCTTGAGAGATGGTGCAAGAGGAGGGATTCAAATTCCTGGGGCATTTGGACCGGTTCTGGGGGAGGTGGGACCAGTACAAACCTGACGGTCTGCACCTGGGCAGGACTGGAACCGATGTCCTAGGGGGGGGTGTTTTCTAGAGCTGTTGGGGAGGGTTTAAACTAATGTGGCAGGGGGATGGGAACCGATGCAGGAAGTTGGAAGGTAGTAAAACAGGGACAGAAGCAAAGGAATAAGGGGAAAAGTGCAAGGTAGAGAAGACATAGTCAGAAATCTAAAAGGGCGACAGTACAAGGTACAGTGACTGAGGGGAGCACAGTGAATAGGCCCAGTAATAACAAAAGGAATAAAACTGGAGATGTTAAGATTCAAAACAGAGGTAAAAAAACCAACGTAAGTGTACTTTACCTGAATGCTCGTAGTATTCGGAATAAAGTAAATGATTTGATGGCACAAATAATCGTAAATGACTATGATTTAGTGGCCATTACTGAAACATGGTTAAAGGATGGTCACGACTGGGAGTTAAATATCCAAGGGTATCAAACTATTCGGAAGGACAGAGTGGCTGGTAAGGGAGGTGGTGTTGCTCTGTTATTTAAGGATGACATATAGTAAGGGATGACATCGGTGCTATGGAGGATAAGGTTGAATCCATTTGGGTGGAAATCAGGAATAGTAAGGCGAAAAAGTCACTGATAGGAGTAGTCTATCGGCCACCAAATAGTAACGATATGGTGGGGCAGGCAATAAACAAAGAAATAACTGATGCATGTAGAAATGGTACAGCAGTTATCATGGGAGATTTTAATCTACATGTCGATTGGTTTAACCAGGTCGGTCAAGGCAACCTTGAGGAGGAGTTTATAGAATGTATCCGCGATAGTTTCCTAGAACAGTATGTAATGGAACCTACGAGGGAACAAGCGGTCCTAGATCTTGTCCTGTGTAATGAGACAGGATTGATTCATGATCTCATAGTTAGGGATCCTCTCGGAAGGAGCGATCACAATATGGTGAATTTAAAATACAGATGGAGGGTGAGAAAGTAAAATCAAATACTAGTGTTTTTGTGTTTAAACAAAGGAGATTACAAGGGGATGAGGAGAAGAACTAGCTAAGGTAGACTGGGGAGCTAAGACTTTATGGTGGAACAGTTGAGGAACAGTGGAGAACCTTCCAAGCGATTTTTCACAGTGCTCAGCAAAGGTTATACCAACCAAAAGGAAGGACGGAAGAAAGAGGGAAAATCGACCGTGGATATTAAGGAAATAAGGGAGAGTATTCAAAATGAAGGAAAAAGCATATAAAGTGGCAAAGATTGCTGGGAGATTAGAGGACTGGGAAATCTTTAGAATCAACAGAAAGCTACTAAAAAAGCTATAAAGAAGAGTAAGATAGAGTATGAGAGTAACTTGCTCATGATATAAAAACAGACAGTAAAAGTTTTTACAAATATATAGGACAAAAAGAGTGGCTAAGGTAAATATGGTCCTTTAGAGGATGAGAAGGGAGTTTTAATAATGGGAGAAGAGGAAATAGCTGAGGAAATGAACAGGTTTTTTTGGGTCGGTCTTCACAGTGGAAGACACAAATAACATGCCAGCGACTGATAGAATGAGCGCTATGACAGGTGAGGACCCCTTGAGGACGATTTGTTATCACTAAGGAGGGAAGTGATGGGCAAGGCTAATGGGGGCTAAAGGTAGACAAGTCTCCCTGGCCCTGATGGAATGGCCTCCCAGACGTGCTTAAAAGATGATGGCTAGGGAAATTGCAGATTAGGCACTAGTGCATAAATTTACCGAATTCAGTAGACTCTGGGTGGTCCCGGTGGAGTTGGAATTAGCAAACGTGACGCCACTGTTTAAAAAAGGAGGGTAGGCAGAGAAAGCAGGCAATTATAGGCCAGTGAGTTTAACTTCGGGTAATAGGGAAGATGCTGGAATCTATCATCAAGGAAGAAATTGCGACGGCATTCCTGTGATAGAATTGTCCCATTGGGCAGACGCAGCATGGGTTCGTAAATGCAGGTCCATGCCTAACTAATTTAGTGGAATTTTTTGAGGACATTACCAGTGCAAGTAGATAACGGGGAAGCCGATGGATGTGGTATATCTGGATTTCCAGAAAGCTTTGACAAGGTGCCACACAAAAGGTTGCTGCATAAGATAAAGATGCATGGCATTAAGGGTAATAGTAGTAGCATGGATAGAGGATTGGTTAATTAATAGAAAGCAAGAGTTGGGATAAATGGGTGTTTCTCTGGTTGGCAATCAGTAGCTAGTGGTGTCCCTCAGGGATCCGTGTTGGGCCCACAATTGTTCACAATTTACATAGATGATTTGGAGTTGGGGACCAAGGGCAATGTGTCCAAGTTTGCAGATGACACTAAGATGAGTGGTAAAGCGAAAAGTGCAGAGGATACTGGAAGTCTGCAGAGGGATTTGGATAGGTTAATGAATGGGCTCGGGTCTGGCAGATGGAATACAATGTTGACAAATGTGAGGTTATCCATTTTGGTAGGAATAACAGCAAACGGGATTATATTTAAACGATAAAATATTAAAGCATGCCGCTGTTCAGAGAGGACTTGGGTGTGCTAGTGCATGAGTCACAGAAGGTTGGTTACAAGTGCAACAGGTGATTAAGAAGGCAAATGGAATTTTGTCCTTCATTGCTAGAGGAATGGAGTTTAAGACTAGGGAGGTTATGTTGCAATTGTATACGGTGTTAGTGCGGCCACACCTGGAGTTATTGTGTTCAGTTTTGGTCTCCTTACTTGAGAAAGGACGTACTGGCGCTGGAGGGTGTGCAGAGGAGATTCACTAGGTTAATCCAGAGCTGAAGGGGTTGGATTATGAGGAGAGGTTGAGTAGACTGGGACTGTACTAGTTGGAATTTAGAAGGATGAGGGGGGATCTTATAGAAACACTTAAAATTATGAAGGGAATAGATAGGATAGATGCGGGCAGGTTGTTTCCACTGGCGGGGTGACAGCAGAAACTAGGGGGACATCAGCCTCAAAATAAGGGGAAGTAGATTTAGGACTGAGTTTAGGAGGAACTTCTTCTACCCTAAAGGGTTGTGAATCTATGGAATTCCTTGCCCAGTGAAGCAGTTGAGGCTCCTTCATTACCTGTTTTTAAGGTAAAGATAGATAGTTTTTTGAAGAATAAACGGATTAAGGTTATGGTGTTCGGGCCGGAAAGTGGAGCTGAGTCCACAAAGATCAGCCATGATCTCATTGAATGGCGGAGCAGGCTCGAGGGGCCAGATGTCTACTCCTGCTCCTAGTTCTTATGTTCTTATGTTCTAACATCGAGGCCCGAAGGGCCCGTACTGCAATGTAATGTTCTAGTGATTCTAGAATAGAAAATGGCTGTCTGGACCACTATCTTTAAGGAAAATGTTATCAATCTGCGTCCATCTGTTTCTACCCTAGTAACATGCCGATTGTTTTGGGTGAGTTCCCAATGCATTTGATTGGATGGTTAGTTGTCAATCATCAATATGCAACATAGGTCTGACTATGTTGCATCTTTGGGTGTCTTGTGTGTTGGAATGTAAACATAGAACATAGAACGATACAGCGCAGTACAGGCCCTTCGGCCCTCGATGTTGCACCGACATGGAAAAAATCTAAAGGCCATCTAACCTACACTATGCCCTTATCATCCATATGCTTATCCAATAATTTTTTAAATGCCCTCAATGTTGGCATGTTCACTACTGTTGCAGGTAGGGCATTCCACGGCCTCACCACTCTTTGCGTAAAAAACCCACCTCTGACCTCTGTCCTATATCTATTACCCCTCAATTTAAGGCTATGTCCCCTCGTGCTAGCCACCTCCATCCGCGGGAGAAGGCTCTCGCTGTCCACCCTATCTAACCCTCTGATCATTTTGTATGCCTCTATTAAGTCACCTCTTAACCTTCTTCTCTCTAACGAAAACAACCTCAAGTCCATCAGCCTTTCCTCATAAGATTTTCCCTCCATACCAGGCAACATCCTGGTAAATCTCCTCTGCACCCGTTCCAAAGCTTCCACGTCCTTCCTATAATGAGGCGACCAGAACTGTACGCAATACTCCAAATGCGGCCGTACTAGAGTTTTGTACAACTGCAACATGACCTCATGGCTCCGGAACTCAATCCCTCTACCAATAAAGGCCAACACACCATAGGCCTTCTTCACAACCCTATCAACCTGGGTGGCAACTTTCAGGGATCTATGTACATGGACACCGAGATCCCTCTGCTCATCCACACTACCAAGAATTTTACCATTAGCCAAATATTCCGCATTCCTGTTATTCTTTCCAAAGTGAATCACCTCACACTTCTCCACATTAAACTCCATTTGCCACCTCTCAGCCCAGCTCTGCAGCTTATCTATGTCCCTCTGTAACCTGCAACATCCTTCCGCACTGTCTACAACTCCACCGACTTTAGTGTCGTCTGCAAATTTACTCACCCATCCTTCTGCGCCCTCCTCTAGGTCATTTATAAAAATGACAAACAGCAACGGCCCCAGAACAGATCCTTGTGGTACGCCACTCGTAACTGAACTCCATTCTGAACATTTCCCATCAACTACCACTCTCTGTCTTCTTTCAACTAGCCAATTTCTGATCCACATCTCTAAATCACCCTCAATCCCCAGCCTCCGTATTTTCTGCAATAGACGACCGTGGGGAACCTTATCAAACGCTTTACTGAAATCCATATACACCACATCAACTGCTCTACCCTCGTCTACCTGTTCAGTCACCTTCTCAAAGATCTCGATAAGGTTTGTGAGGCATGACCTACCCTTCACAAAACCATGCTGACTGTCCCTAATCATATTATTCCTATCTAGATGATTATAAATCGTATCTTTTATAATCCTCTCCAAGACTTTACCCACCACAGACGTTAGGCTCACCGGCCTATAGTTACCGGGGTTATCTCTACTCCCCTTCTTGAACAAAGGGACCACATTTGCTATCCTCCAGTCCTCTGGCACTATTCCTGTAGCCAATGATGACCTAAAAATCAAAGCCAAAGGCTCAGCAATCTCTTCCTGGCTTCCCAGAGAATCCTAGGATAAATCCCATCCGGCCCCGGGGACTTATCTATTTTCACCTTGTCCAGAATTGCCAACACTTCTTCCCTACGCACCTCAATGCCATCTATTCTAATAGCCTGGGTCTCAGCATTCTCCTCCACAATATTATCTTTTTCTTGAGTGAATACTGACGAAAAGTATTCATTTAGTATCTCGCTTATCTCCTCAGCCTCCACACACAACTTCCCACCACTGTCCTTGACTGGCCCTACTCTTACCCTAGTCATTCTTTTATTCCTGACATACCTATAGAAAGCTTTTGGGTTTTCCTTGATCCTACCTGCCAAAGACTTCTCATGTCCCCTCCTTGCTCGTCTCAGCTCTCTCTTTAGATCCTTCCTCGCTTCCTTGTAAATATCAAGCGCCCCAACTGAAACTTCACGCCTCATCTTCACATAGGCCTCCTTCTTCCTCTTAACAAGAGATTCCACTTCTTTGGTAAACCACGGTTCCCTCGCTCGACCCCTTCCTCCCTGCCTGACTGGTACGTACTTATCAAGAACATGCAATAGCTGTTCCTTGAACAAGCTCCACATATCCAGTGTGCCCAACCCTTGCAGCCTACTTCTCCAACCAACACATCCTAAGTCATGTCTAATGGCATCATAATTGCCCTTCCCCCAGCTATAACTCTTGCCCTGCGGGGTATACTTATCCCTTTCCATCACTAACGTAAAGGTCACCGAATTGTGGTCACTGTTTCCAAAGTGCTCACCTACCTCCAGATCTAACACCTGGCCTGGTTCATTACCCAAAACCAAATCCAATGTGGCCTCGCCTCTTGTTGGCCTGTCAACATATTGTGTCAGGAAACCCTCCTGCACACATTGTACAAAGAATGACCCATCTAATGTACTCGAACTATATCTTTTCCAGTCAATATTTGGAAAGTTAAAGTCTCCCATAACAACTACCCTGTTACTTTCGCTCTTTTCCAGAATCATCTTCGCCATCCTTTCCTCTACATCCCTAGAACTATTAGGTGGCCTATAGAAAACTCCCAACAGGGTGACCTCTCCTTTCCTGTTTCTAACCTCAGCCCATACTACCTCAGAAGAAGAGTCCCCATCTAGCATCCTTTCCGCCACCGTAATACTGTCCTTGACTAGCAGCGCCACACCTCCCCCTCTTTTGCCCCCTTCTCTGAGCTTACTAAAACACCTAAACCCCGGAACCTGTAACAACCATTCCTGTCCCTGCTCTATCCATGTCTCTGAAATGGCCACAACATCGAAGTCCCAGGTACCAACCCATGCTGCCAGTTCCCCTACCTTATTTCGTATACTCCTGGCATTGAAGTAGACACACTTCAAACCACCTACCTGAACACTGGCACCCTCCTGCGAAGTCAAATCTGTGCTCCTGACCTCTATACTCTCAATCTCCCGTACCCTAAAACTACAATCCAGGTTCCCATGCCCCTGCTGAATTAGTTTAAACCCCCCCAAAGAGCACTAACAAATCTCCCCCCCAGGATATTGGTGCCCCTCAGGTTCAGATGTAGACCATCCTGTCTATAGAGGTCCCACCTTCCCCAGAAAGAGCCCCAGTTATCCAGAAATCTGAATCCCTCCCGCCTGCACCATCCCTGTAAACTTACACTTTGTATCACGTTTGGTATTTGCTGACTGCCATACTATTCACATTTTGAACAATGGTAGATTCATGTTGACTATGGTGCTCATTTTGACCTTCAGTAGAAATGTTGCATTTGCTTCTAGTTGGACTGCAAATATTTCAAATGAATTCTGTATGCTTTGCAGATTTCTCTGTAAGCTATGTGGGTTTTTTTAAATTGTCATGAAACTGATTCAACTCTGTGATTTAGGACAGAAACCATTTTAAAATAGGTTTTAAACTGGGTTGTATTTAAAACAAAATGGCTAAATCAATGATCCTTTTACCTATCAGACAAAGCTGGTTTTCTTCACCCGCCTGGATCGTACCAATACACTCCATCGTCTCCTTCAACCTCAACATCTCCTCCATTGGATACCTCTTCACCATCTCCAACTCCGGGAAATCCAGCCCATCCAGAAACCACCCTATATCTGCCCCTCCCCCAACGGCTCAGCCCTGTACAATCCTTCATAGAATGCTTTAAACACCTCATTTATCCTCTCCGTGTCCAACACCACATTCCCCCTCTCCGCCCTCACCTGAAGAATTTCCCTTGAAGCTGCCTGGCCGCAGCTGGTGGGCCAACATACAATTTGCCATCTTCCCATACTCATACTGCACCCCCTTGCCCTCCGCAGCTGACCCACCGCCCTTCCCCTTGTCAACCAAACAAACTGTTCCTGCAACTTCTTTCTTTCTGACAACAGTTCTTTCATGGAGGCTGCTGAATACCCTCCTGCCCACCTCAACTATCATGCCCAATAAACCGGTGGTACACCTCCCTCCTCATCCTATCTTGATGGGCTTTGAACAAATAAATTTCCCAAGGAACCACCGCTTCAAGGCCTCCCAGAACAGTAGCCACCGACACCACCCTCATTCTGGTTAAGTCAACATAGTTCTTAATCCCCACTCTCACTTTCCCACAGAACTCCCTGTCGGCCAAAAGCCCGATTCCAACCTCCACCCCCGGTACCTGTTCCGAACAAAGTCTCACATCTAACCAGTGCGGGAGCATGATCTGAAATCACTGTTCCTGCATGAGTCGCCCCTACCACACCATCAGCACTGCAGGCTCATGACAGAAAAATCGATACTAGAAGAAACCCATGTGAGAACAGAAGGATTACTCCCTCACTCCCAGGTGCCCGAACTTCCACGGATCCACCATCCCCATCCTCTCCATAAACCCTCCCAATTCCAGTGCCATTCTCGATCTCGGGGCGGCACTGGTAGCACACTGGTTAGCATAGTTGCTTCACAGCTCCAGGGTCTCAGGTTCAATTTCCCGGCTTGGGTCACTATCTGTGTGGTGTCTGCACGTTCTCCCCGTCTCTGCGTGGGTTTCCTCTTGGTGCTCCGGTTTCCTCCCACAGTCCAAAGGTGTGCAGGTTAGGTGGATTGGCCATGATAAATAGCCCTTAGGTTAGATGAGGTTTCTGGGTTACGGGGATAGGGTGGAGGTGTGGGCTAAAGTAGGCTGCTCTTTCCAAGAGCCGGTGCAGACTCAATGGGCCAAAAAGTCTCCTTCTGCACTGTAAATTCTGTGATTCTATGACCTCACCATCAACTTAAAGCTCGACCTACCAAACTTCGGCTCTGTTATACAATTAAAATCTCCCCCATGATCGGCTGGTGAGAGTCCAAATCCAGCATCTCCCCTAATAACCTCTTCACAAATCTGGCATCATTCCAACTGGACCCGTACACATTCACTAACATCATAGGCATCCCCACAGCCCCCGCTCACTGTCGCCATCCCCCACCCCCACCCCAGTCCCCCATAAAACCTGCTTCCTTGTTCAATAAAATGGCCAACCCCCTTGACTTCGAATCAAACTCTGAGTGAAACACATGCCCCACACATCCCTTCAACCTCATCTGATCTTTCACCCGGAGATGCATCTCCTGCAAGAAAATCACCTCCGCCCACAACTCTTCAAGTATGTCCACACCCGGGCCCAATTAGCCTGCGGGCATTCCATGCCATAATTTTTGTTTTTCATTTAGAGTACCCAATTCATTTTTTCTAATTAGGGGCAATTTAGCGTGGCCAATTTACCTACCCTGCACATCTTTGGGTTGTCAGGGCGAAACCCACACAAACACGGGGAGAACGTGCAAACCCCACACGGACAGTGAGTCAGAGCCGGGATCAAACCTGGGTCCTCGGCGCCATGAGGCAGCTGTTAACCCACTGCACCACCGTGCTGCCCTTCCATGTCATAATTCTCACCGGAGGCTTCCGCCTCCCCTCTCCCATTAGTGTCCACCATAATTGTCATGTAAGAGTACCTTGAAGAAACGGGTGTTTAAGAAATGTACTTCAAGAAATGCAGCTGCTCATGTTATTGGAGTGATGTTAGAGTGTGGCTGGAGCTGGGCTCTACTGCTTTTTAGTTTCAGTTTGAGAAAAGCTTGGGTGTGCCTGTGTTTTTCAGTGAGCTGCACTGTTGATCTCTGCCATCCAAAGACTATAAGAGGATAGCAAATTGATAAAAGATCTTAAAGTAAGGGAACACTTAGGAAGCAGTGATCATAATATGGTAGAATTCAGTCTGCAATTTGAAAGAAGGAAGGTAGAATCAGATGTAAAGGTTTTACAGTTAAATAAAGGTAATTACAGGCGCATGAGGGAGGAACTGACGAAAATCGACTAGAAGCAGAGCCTAGTGGGAAAGACAGTAGAACAGCAATGGCAGGAGTTTCTGGGAATAATTGAGGACACAGTGCAGAGGTTCATCCCAAAGAAAAGAAAGGTTATCAGAGGGAGGATTAGGCAGCCATGGCTGACAAAGGAAGTCAGGGAATGCATCAAGGCAAAAGAGAGAGCCTATAATGTGGCAAAGAGTAGTGGGAAGTCAGAAGATTGGGAAGGCTACAAAAACAAACAGAGGATAACAAAGAGAGAAATAAGGAAGGAGAGGATCAAATATGAAGGTAGGCTAGCCAGTAACATTAGGAATGATAGTAAAAGTTTCTTTAAATACATTAAAACAAACGGGAGGCAAAGTAGACATTGGGCCGCCTCCAAAATGACGCTGGTAATCTAATGATGGGAGACAAGGAAATAGCTGAGGAACTTAATAAGTACTTTGCGTCAGTCTTCACAGTAGAAGACATGAGTAATATCCCAACAATTCAGAAAAGTCAGGGGGCAGAGTTGAATATGGTTGCCATCACAAAGGAGAAAGTGCTAGAGAAACTAAAAGGTCTGAAAATTGATAAATCTCCGGGCCCAGATGGGCTACATCCTAGAGTTCTAAAGGAGATAGCTGAAGAAATAGTGGAGGGGTTAGTTATGATCTTTCAAAAGTCACTGGAATCAGGGAAAGTCCCAGAGGATTGGAAAAATCGCTGTTATAACCCCCTGTTCAAGAAGGGAACAAGAAAAAAGATGGAAAATTATAGGCCAATAGCCTAACCTCGGTTGTTGGCAAAATTCTAGAATCCATCGTTAAGGATGAGATTTCTAAATTCTTGGAAGTGCAGGGTCGGATTAGGACAAGTCAGCATGATTAGTAAGGGGAGGTCGTGCCTGACAAACCTGTTAGAGTTCTTTGAAGAGATAAAAAATAGGTTAGACCAAGGAGAGCCAATGGATGTATCTATCTTGACTTCCAAAAGGCCTTTGACAAGGTGCCTCACGGGAGACTGCTGAGTAAAATAAGGGCCCATGGTATTCGAGGCAAGGTACTAACATGGATTGACGATTGGCTGTCAGACAGAAGGCAGAGAGTTGGGATAAAAGTTCTTTTTCGGAATGGCAACCGGTGACAAGTAGTGTCCCGCAGGGTTCAGTGTTGGGGCCACAGCTGTTCTCTTTATATATTCACGATCTAGATGACGGGACTAGGGGCATTCTGGCCAAGTTTGCCGATTATACAAAGATAGGTGGAGGGGCAGGTAGTATTGAGGAGGTGGGGAGGCTGCAGAAAGATTTTAGACAGTTTAGGAGAATGGTCCAAGAAGTGGCTGATGAAATTCAACGTGGGCCAAGTGCGAGGTCTTGCACTTTGGAAAAAAGAATAGAGGCATGGACTATTTTCTAAACGGTGACAAAATTCATAATGCTAAAGTGCAAAGGGACTTGGGAGTCCTAGTCCAGGATTCTCTAAAGGTAAACTTGCAGGTTGAGTCCGTAATTAAGAAAGCAAATGTAATGTTGTTCATTTATCTCAAGAGGCTTGGAATATAAAAGCAGGGATGTACTTCTGAGGCTTTATAAAGCACTAGTAGGCCCCATTTAGAATACTGTGAGCAATTTTGGGCCCACACCTCAGGAAGGACATACGGCACTGGAGCGGGGTCCCAGCGGAGATTCACACGGATGATCCCAGGAATGGTAGGCCTAACATACGATGAACGTCTGAGGATCGTGGGATGCCTCACGGTAGCATGGTGGTTAGCATCAATGCTTCACAGCTCCAGGGTCCCAGGTCCCAGGTTCGATTCCCGGCTGGGTCACTGTCTGTGTGGAGTCTGCACGTCCTCCCCGTGTGTGCGTGGGTTTCCTCCAGGTGCTCCGGTTTCCTCCCACAGTCCAAAGATGTGCGGGTTAGGTGGATTGGCCATGCTAAATTGCCCGTAGTGTAAGGTTAATGGGGGGATTGTTGGGTTACGGGTATGTGGGTTTAAGTAGGGTAATCATTGCTCGGCACAACATCGAGGGCCGAAGGGCCTGTTCTGTGCTGTACTGTTCTATGTTCTATATTCATTGGGGTTTAGGAGGTTGAGGGGAGATCTAATAGAAACTTACAAGATAATGAATGGCTTGGATAGGATGGACGTAGGGAAGTTGTTTCCATTAGCAGGGGAGACTAGGACGCGGGGGTACAGCCTTAGAATAAAAGGGAGTCACTTTAGAACAGAGATGAGGAGAAATTTCTTCAGCCAGAGCGTGGTAGGTCTGTGGAATTCATTGCCACAGAGGGCGGTGGAGGCCGGGACGTTGAGTGTCTTTAAGACAGAAATTGATAAATTCTTGATTTCTCGAGGAATTAAGGGCTATGGGGAGAGAGCGGGTAAATGGAGTTGAAATCAACCATGATTGAATGGTGGAGTGGTCTCGATGGGCCGAATGGCCTTACTTCCGCTCCTATGTCTTATGGTCTTATGGTCCCCTTGTTCAGAGGATAGCAAATGTTGTCCCCTTGTTCAAGAAGGGGAGTAGAGATAATCCCAGTAACTATAGACCAGTGAAGGGCAGCACGGTGGCCTAGTGGTTAGCACAACCGCCTCACGGCGCTGAGGTCCCAGGTTCGATCCCGGCTCTGGGTCACTGTCCGTGTGGAGTTTGCACATTCTCCCCGTGTCTGCGTGGGTTTCGCCCCCACAACCCAAAAATGTGCAGAGTAGGTGGATTGGCCACGCTAAATTGCCCCTTAATTGGAAAAAATAATTGGGTAATCTAAATTTATTTAAAAAAAAGCCTTACTTCTGTTGTGGGAAAAGTCTTGGAAAGGTTTATAAGAGATAGGTTGTATAATCATCTGGAAAGGAATAATTTGATTAGAGATAGTCAACACGGTTTTGTGAAGGGTAGGTCGTGCCTCACAAACCTTATTGAGTTCTTCAAGAAGGTGACCAAACAGGTGGATGAGGGTAAAGCAGTTGATGTGGTGTATATGGATTTCAGTAAAGCGTTTGATAAGGTTCCCCATGGTAGGCTATTTCAGAAAATACAGAGGCATGGGATTCAGGGTGATTTAGCGGTTTGGATCAGAAATTGGCTAGCTGATAGAAGACAAAGGGTAGTGGTTGATGGGAAATGTTCTGACTGGTGTCCAGTTACTAGTAGTGTACCACAAGGATCTGTTTTGGGGCCGCTGCTGTTTGTCATTTTTATAAATGACCTGGAGGAGGGCGTAGGAGGATGGGTGAGTAAATTTGCAGATGGCACTAAAGTCGGTGGAGTTGTGGACAGTGCAGAAGGATGTTACAAGTTACAGAGGGACATAGATAAGCTGCAGAGCTGGGCTGACAGGTGGCAAATGGAGTTTAATGCAGAAAAGTGTGAGATGATTCATTTTGGAAGGAATAACAGGAAGACAGAGTACTGGGCTAATGGTAAGATTCTTGGTAGTGTGGACGAGCAGAGAGATCTCGGTGTCCATGTCCATAGATCCCTGAAAGTTGCCACCCAGGTTGAGAGGGTTGTTAAGAAGGCGTGCGGTGTGTTAGCTTTTATTGGTAGAGGAATTGAGTTTCGGAGCCATGAGGTCATGTTGCAGTTATACAAAACTCTGATGCGGCCGTATTTGGAGTATTGTGTGCAATTCTGGTCGCCGCATTGTAGGAAGGATGTGGAAGCATTGGAAAGGGTACAGAGGAGATTTACAAGGATGTTGCCTGGTATGGAGGGAAGATCATATGAGGAAAGGCTGAAGGACTTGAGGCTGTTTTTGTTAGAGAGAAGAAGGTTAAGAGGTGACTTAATTGAGGCATACAAGATGATCAGAAGATTAGATAGGGTGGACATTGAGAGCCTTTTTCCTCGGATGGTGATGTCCAGCACAAGGGGACATAGCTTTAAATTGAGGGGAGATAGATATAGGACAGATGTCAGAGGTAGGTTCTTTACTCAGAGAGTAGTAAGGGCGTGGAATGCCCTGCCTGCAACAATAGGGGACTCGCCAACACTAAACGCATTCAAATGGTCATTGGATAGGCATATGGACGATAAGGGAATAGTGTAGAAGGACTTTAGAGGGGTTTCACAGGAATACGCAACATCGAGGGCCGAAGGGCCTGTACTACGCTGTTGTGGTCTTTGGGGTTGTATTTGAATTCATGGTTGCTTAAATGTTCACTGTTTGTTTTAAAAAGGTTAACTTGCGTTCATATAATAAACATTGTTTTGTTTAAAGAAATTTTTGTTTTGTTTCAGCTCATCGAGTCTGCACCGACCCACCAGAAGAGCACCCTACATAAGCCCACACCACCACCCTATCCCCACCTAACCTTTGGATACAAATGGCAATTTAGCATGGCCAATCCATATAACCTGCACATCTTTGGACTGTGGGAGGAAACCAGAGCACCCGGAGGAAACCCACACAGAGACGGGGAGAAAGTGCAAACTCTACAGTCACCCGAGGCCGGAATTGAACCAGGGTCCCTGGGGCAGCAGTGCTAACCACTGTGCTGCCCTAGGTGGAACCCCTAGGTTTTGCCACCCCATCCCCATTCTGAGTTTCCCCCCCCCCCCCCACTCCATGACCAGTCCCATACTCCATACCTCCCACATTGTTTCCCCCTTCCCCTCTTTTCCTTGTCATGAAACGTATGCGTCCATACAATCACTGCCCATGGCAGCTACCGCATTCTTGGCTTCTGCCTCAGGGACCTATGGGCCATATCCACCTCCAGGGCCTTGTCCAACACCTTCTCCTCCACCAATCTGGCCAAAATCCTCGCGCATCCTCCATCCAGCAGGCCAACAACCTGATTTTGCCGCTTGGACCTATTTTCTTGGGTGTGCCCGTCTGCGGCTTGCACAAATCGCCCAGGATCGCCATCTCTGCCTCCAACGACACAATACAGTCACTCTGGTCAGACACCACCTACGTCACCTCCCGGATCATCGCCCCCTATGTCTTGAAGCACTTCTCCAGCCGTTCCAGAGTCCGGTGGCGAGGTTCCACTGCCCCTTCAATCACCTTCAACCAGTCGCTCTGCATTTCCTTTCATTGCAGCCAAAATTCCTCCTTGATTGCTCCATCTGCAGTTTTTCAGCCGATGATGACCCTTCCTCCACTTTTGTAATTGATGCTGCAACATGAGTCTCCTCCAACTCTTTTGCAGTTTTCAGTCGGGTTTGATAACCCCTAAACATGCCCATCCAGGGAAGAACCTCTCTCCCTACATTCGCCACACCACTTTTCCGCTGAAGCTACACAAAACACAGGTAAAAAGGGCCAAAACCAATGCCTTCAAGCAGGAGCCGCCATGTGTGCGACCATTCACTCCATGGCTACCACCAGAAGTCACAGTCTAAGCTCCTATTCACAAACTGTTTGTGAAGACCTGCAAAAAACCTCACTTTTCGCTCCCATCATCTAAGCTTAGCTGGGAGGCTCTCCATTCAATGATATATAGAAAAGACAACATTTTTTGGAGAGTTGGGCAGAGAAATGGCAGATGGAGTTCAATCCAGGCAAATGCGAGGTGATGCATTTTGGAAGATCAAATTCAAGAGCGGACTATATGGTCAATGGAAGGGTCTTGGGGAAAATTGATGTGCAGAGAGATCCGGGAGTTCAGGTCCATTGTACCCTGAAGGTGGCAAAGCAGGTGGATAGAGTGGTCAAGAAGGCATACAGCATGCTTGCCTTCATCGGACGGGGTATTGAGTACAAGAGTCGGCAGGTCATGTTACAGTTGTATCGGACTTTGGTTCGGCCACATTTGGAATACTGCGTGCAGTTCTGGTCGCCACATTACCAGAAGGATGTGGATGCTTTGGAGAGGGTGCAGAGGAGGTTCACCAGGATGTTGCCTGGTATGGAGGGTGCTAGCCATGAAGAAAGGTTGAATAGATTAGGATTGTTTTCGTTGGAAAGACGGAGGTTGAGGGGGGACCTGATTGAGGTCTACAAAATTATGAGAGGTATGGACAGGGTGGATAGCAACAAGCTTTTCCCAAGAGTGGGGGTGTCAGTTACAAGGGGTCACGATTTCAAGGTGAGAGGGGGAAAGTTTAAGGGAGATGTGCGTGGAAAGTTTTTTACGCAGAGGGTGGTGGGTGCCTGGAACACTTTACCAGCGGAGGTGGTAGAGGCGGGCACGATAGCATCATTTAAGATGCATCTGGACAGGTATATGAACGGGCGGGAACAGAGGGAAATAGACCTTGGAAAATAGGAGACAGGTTTAGATAAAGGATCTGGATCGGCGCAGGCTGGGAGTGCCGAAGGGCCTGTTCCTGTGCTGTAATTTTCTTTGTTCTTTGTATAATTTGCAACACAATGATAAAAAAACACATCCCAAATCCAACAACAACTACAAACCCCAACCTTGGTAAGAACAAGCAATATGAAAATGCCCAGACATTGGTGTACATAATAGAGCAAACAGAATTAAACAGTTCAAGTCACGTTTTTGAATAAAGGAGTTTACTTATTCAGGAGAATCAAAGAAATGACCCTTCTCAAGTCACACGGAAGCAGCCTGGGTGGATCATATTCAACCTAAATCCTTTTTGATGTATAATGGATCTCACCCCGTTAAAGGCAGCTCTTCTCTTGACCAGGTCTGCACTCAGATCTATCTTGGTAGAATCAGATGGAGTGGCCCTCCCAGTGCTCCCTTTTTAAACTTTTTAAAGTTGTGGAACCGGATGTTGACTGCATGTGGTGGTTCCCCCAGCTTGAGACCTCGGTGGTAGAGAGCGATGAGCCCGGTCTAGCTTGTGGGGACGCAAACACACCATCACCCATCATTTTATATGACATACTAGTAAAGTAATGAATAGGGGTGTTGTCCTCTGTCCCCTCCAGTAAACCCATGATGCGGACATTTTGCCTTTGTGACCGGCTCTCCAGCTTGCTTATTTTAGCACTCAGATTTGTGTTGGTCTCGATTACTGAGCTCAAGTCGGCTTCCATGGATGTGAGTTGATCACTATGGCCTGACAGGGTTGTTGTACTGCCTTTCACTGTAGCACCACGTGCTTCAACGATTTTATTCACTTTTTTCCAATTTTACATTCATGTAGGCCAGAGTTTAATCAAAATATTTTATAATTCTGCCGCCAAACTTTGCCGATGTCTTTCTAATTCCATTCGCCACTGTCAGCGGCGAGGCGGCTAGGGGAGAAGGAAGAACCGGCCCGCCATCTTACCTGGTGCCGAGACCCTCCACGCCTGAGTCTAATGAGTGATTGCGGTCCGAATCCTTCTTTTATCGCTTTTGTCATTGTTATAAAAGTCAGTGCCTTCCTATGCCAAAGTTGAGTTTTAAGGTTGTTTCAATTGTTCACTGCGCATTGAAAAAAGAGCTCCATGTGCATGCGTCTACATACGTCACCAGCGATCGGTGGGAGAAGTATTGTGACTAATTCAATAAATCCTAGTTCCATTTCCTTGCTGGCTTCCTCAAGTTACCAAAGTCAGCATGGTGTGTTCCTCTTCACTGAAACACTCAGGAACCTACAGTAAGAGTTCTGTACACAATTGGTAAATGTATGTGGGCTGATTATACTTTCTCCATCAATGAGTTCAGAAATTCCAGGAAGCAGAATATTCCCATAAGAAAAAAACTTGTAGCTTCATATCAACTTTCATGAATTCAGGACATTCAAAAGCATTTTGAAGCCAAAAAATTGTGTTTTGAAGTGTAGTACCTGTTGTAACGTAGAAACATGGCAGTAAATCAGTGCACAGTAAAATCCCACAAACAGCAATGTGATATTAAGTAGATAATCTGTTTTTTGTGATATTGATTTTGGGATCCAAATTGACCAGGACATCAGGGATAACTCCCTGCTCCTCTATAGCATAATGTCATGGGGATCTTTTCTACTCACCTGAGATGGGCAGACAGGGGCTGATTTAACTGAACTGAAAGATGGTTCCTCTGACAGTGCAGCACTCCCTCAGTACTGCACTGGAATGTCAGCCTCAGAGCTCAAAATTCTGGAGGGAGACTTGAACCCACAACTTTCTGACTCACAGATGAAATTGCTAACTCAGCCATGCTGACAGTAACTGATAATATTTCTGTTCATAGAATCATAGAATTTATAGTGCAGAAGGAGGCCATTTGGCCCATCAAGTCTGCACCGGCCCCTGAAAAGAGCACCCTACCTAAACCCAGGCCTCTACCCCTATTCCCATAATCCTGTAACCCCACCTCACCTTTTTTTGACACTCAGGGCAATATAGCATAGCCAATCCACCTAACCTGCACATCTTTATATGTGTGAGGAAACTGGAACACCCAGAGGAAATCCATGGGGAATGGGGAAAACATGCAGACTCCGCATGGACAGTAACCCAAGCCAGGAATCGAATATGGATCCTGAAGCTGTGAAGCAACTATGCTAACCACTGTGATACAGTGCTACCATGTTTATTAGATTAGGTTTCTAAGGGGTCAAGTCCCAAGGCTGCGTACAGAATGTTTTTCCCCTGTAAACTGGCAGCTTGAAAGGTTGATTTGATTTAAAGTGGTAACTAGTTGGAGCTGCAGGTGTCAGTGTCGTCTTTGTGTCTGGGCTCCTGAAGTTGTGAAAAGTGGTAAAGTCCCTTGTGTCAGCTGGAATGGGATCTAAGGGATTGTCTTCCATCAGCACCGCTGATTAATAATTCTGCTTTCATTCACTCATTCTATTGTTTAGACACAATTCTAACTGTCGAGTCTCGAGGAATAACATACACTTTACAATATTAGTTTTAGTGAGGATTTTGAGCTTCTTTTCAAATTCCTTCATGGCCTCTCCCTCTCTGTAATCTCTTCCGTCCCTCAGTACTGCACTGGAGTGTCAACCAGGATTTTTTGTGCTCAAGTGCTGGAGTGAGACTTGAAGCCACAGCCCTCTGACTCAGAGAACAAAGTTGTGTGTTCAAGTCCAACTCCAGATGGATTATTCCATGAACATGGATCAAAGTTGTCAGGACCACTCAAATAATTCTTCACAGTCTGGGCTCCCTGTACAAACCCCACCCAACATTTATTGAAACACAAACATGTTGTAAAATGAGTGAAGAAATAATCCTGCAAATGTTTATGCACTGCATAGATTATGAAGTTAATCAGATCACAATGTATCACCCTTAAATAAGCCACTGCTTCAAGTGGCTTCAAGGCCAAGGACTTTTTTTTTAAAGTTTGCTTTAGTGAAACCCCATGACAAATATGCACCAATGGTTGTGGACGAGAGTTAACACTAGTTTTGTGGCAGTTCTATCATTGTAATCTGGCTGAAATTGACCAGATTGGGAATCTGAAATGTAAATTAGACACAAAGTGTAAATTGAAATGTTGCAATCTTTAATACTGCTTTATTAAACATCATCCAGGAAACTGGTACCAACCACAGAAATGACCACAGTGGGAACTTCCGGTGGCGACATGTAGGTGGAGGTCGTACATTGGGTGGGTCCCATCACAGTTCTGTTTTTTTGTGTCTTTTTCACCAGATTTGGGAGGAAGTTTTATGTGAGCTATCTTCAATAAAGTTGTGGGAATTAGAGGATGCCGAAATCCCAACAAAAGAATACAGCACGAAGAGGAAAGAGCGCAAGTTCACCTAAGAGCCCAAGTTCAGTGTGGAGTTCTGTGGGAGGAAAGATGGCCGGAGCAAGCTTGCCAGGTGGAGCTGTGCCCATTACGGTGGACACGCTGGCTCAGGTGATTGCGGTGGGAGTTTGAGCAGCAGTTTGCCAAGCATTGTGAGCAACATGGGAAGGAAATGATGGGATGGAAATGCACAAACAGTTGGCGGAAGATACCGCCGGCCGTGATAAAAGGAGGCCCTTGGAAAGCGTTGGAGATGGTGCGGGTGCATGGTGAGGTGTTGAAGAGGATGGAGGAGACACTGTGATGGCACGGCGACCAGCTCACCTCAATGAGAGAGGAGCTGCAGAAGGTGGAGGAAAGTAATAAAGGGCTGAAAGCCAAAGTGGAGGAGCTGGAGAACAGGTCACAGCAGCAGAATCTCCAGATTGCCTGAGGGGCTGGAGGCCTGAGGCTAATTGGAGTTCTTTTCGGGGGATGGTTTGCCAAATTCTTGGGGGTGGAGGAGAACGCCTCTCTCTTTGAGCTGGCCGAAGCCATGGGCGAATGAGCCACCGAGAGCAGCGACAGTCTGTTTTCACATCGATCAGATGAGGGAGAAGGTCTTGAGATGGGCCAAGCAGAATGAGAGGTGGGGTGGGAAGGCAGTGGTATCGCATATATATCAGGGTGTCAAGGTGTAGGTGGCAAGAAGGTGGGCGGCCTTTAACAAGGCGATGGCGACACTATATAAGAGTGATGTGCAGTTCGGGGTAGTCTAACCGGCGAAGCTGAGCATCACGACATACTCAAAGGAAACATTTGTTTGAGACAGTGGAAGAGCGGAGGCATTCTCAGGGCTGAAAACTGGGACTGAAATTAGTTTGGACTTTGTTTTCTTATGTTGTGGTTGGGGGGACATGGTTTGGGGACAGTGGATAATTTGTTGGGGGTTTTTCCCCTTTGTTTTGTGTTTAATATTTTGGTTGTTTGGAAGGATTGGGTGAGGGAGGTTTCTCAGTTGGCAGTTTGTTAGGTATATAGGGGAGGGGGCTCTGGCGGAGACCACCTCGCTAGCAAACTTAAGTTGGCAAGTGAACGGGTGTGAGGTGGGGGAAGGGGCTGCGGCCAGCCGAGCCTGTGTAGACAGGGTTTGACTGGCGTAGGAGGTGTGAACGGTGAGGGTTGGAGAGCATGCATGAAGAGCAGTTTCAAGAGGAAGGGGATTTCTGGGATGAGGATGAGGGGAGGGGTAGATGGTTGATGGTATGGTCCATTTTGTGTGGACTGCGGGCCTAAGAAGTTGGCGTGCGCGTTGGTATGCCACATGGTGTGATCATGGTTGATTGGAGGGGGAGGAGAGTGAGAGACCCCCAGTCCGAATGATAACATGGAACGTGCGGGGTTGGGTGGAGTGGTGAAGCGGGTCAGTTTTTTCACATTTAAGGAGCTTGAGAGCCGATGTGCTGCTGCTGCAGGAAACCCATCTGAGGGTGAAGGACCAGGTTAGTCTTTGGAAGGATTGGTAAGCCAGGCGTTTCACTTTGGCTTTGATAGCAGGGCCTGCGGGATAGAGGTACTGGGTGGGTAAGAGAGTTCGGTTTCAGATGTGAAGGTGGTAGTAGATCAGGAGGTGGATATGTTACAGTAAAGGATGCTTTGGAGGGGAGGTTGGCGATGTTGGTTAGCGTGTATGCCCCAAACTGGAATGATGTAGGGTTTACGAAGAGAATGTTGACGCCACAGACACACATCAGTTAATTTTAGGTGGGGATTTAAACACAGTGTTACATCCAATGATGGCTCGATCTAAGCCACACTCATTGACCCCTTCAGTGGGGGGAGGTTGTTGGCACAGCATTTATGATGGAGATGGGGAGAGAGAGCATGTGTTGGTTCTTGCATCCACGAGGTACAGAGTATTCCTTTGTCTTGCCAGTGCGTAATGTATATTATTATGTCGAGGTCATTGTTGATGGTGGTGTGGAAAGCGGAATACTCAGTGATCATTATTTTAAATCACGTTCCGCACTTGGTGGATGTGGTCCTGAGAAGTAGGCAGTGTGGAGGTTGGATGTGCTTGCAGATTCAGGTTTTGTGTGAGGATGGCAAAGATGATTGACGATTATGTGGGGTTCAATAAAAATGGGGAGGTCTCACTGTCGGTGGTATGAAGGCAGTGCTAAGGGGCGACATCATCTCATATAAAGTGCAAGTGGATAGGGAAGCAAGAGAGGAGCGGCAACGGCTAGTAGACAAAATTTTGGAAGCTGATGGGAAGTATGCGGGAAGATCCTACTCCGGAACATTTGGGCAATAGAAAGGAATTGCAGATGAAGTTTCACCTTTTGTTACTGGGAAAGCGGCATACCAATTGAGGCGGGCATGGAGAAGGCCAGTCGCTTGCTGCTGGGATAGCTCCGCTGGCAGGCAGTCTCTCGGGAGATTGTTCAGGTCCGGAATAGTGTATTCCTGTATCGCAGCACGGTAGCACAAGAGTATAGCACTGTGGCTTCACAGCACCAGGTCCCAGGTTTGATTCCTGCTGGGTCACTGTCTGTGCAGAGTCTGCACGTTCTTCCCGTGTGTGCGTGGGTTTCCTCCGGGTGCTCCGGTTTCCTCCCATATTCCAAAGACGTGCAGGTTACGTGGATTGGCCACGATAAATTGCCCTTTGCGGAAAAAAACAGGTTCGGAGGGTTTATGGGTTACATGGATAGGGTGGAAGTGAGGGCTTAGGTGGGTCGGTGCAGACTCGATGGGCCGAATGGCCTCCTTCTGCACTGTAAGTTCTATGTTCTAAATATGCTGATGACCTTTTTTAAAAATATTTTTATTTGCCATAATTTCATCATTTTCGCCATACAAAACAAAGAAAACAAAACAGAACTCCAACAATATAAAAGCTAAAACCTAGCCATATAAAATAGAAACAAAAACAAACAACCAAAGCCCCCTCTCCCTCCCGCCCCCTTTACCATTCAATGGCAACCAACTCCCGAAGTGCATAATAAACAAACCTCAAGAAATGTAGAAACCCCTCCTTCACCCCTCTCAAATCAAACTTCATGTTCTCCAGGAATAAAAACTCCATCAGGTCCCCCCCGCCACACCGAAGCACAGGGTGGAGAGGTGACCTCCACCCAACAAGACCCGCCTACGAGCAATCAGCACGGCAAAGGTTAAAACATCTGTCCCCGCGCTCGCCTGGAACTCGGGCCGGTTCGACATCCTGAAAATGGCTTCTAGGGGACCCGGCTCCACATCTGTATGTAAAACCCCCGACACAGTCCTAAATACCACCCGCCAAAACATAGAACATAGAACAGTACAGCACAGAACAGGCCCTTCGGCCCTCAATGTTGTGCCGAGCAATGATCACCCTACTCAAACCCACGTATCCACCCTACACCCGTAACCCAACAACCGCCCCTTAACCTTACTTTTTGGGACACTACGGGCAATTTAGCATGGCCAATCCACCTAACCCGCACATCTTTGGACTGTGGGAGGAAAACCGGAGCACCCGGAGGAAACCCACGCACACACGGGGAGGACGTGCAGACTCCGCACAGACAGTGACCCAGCCGGGAATCAAACCTGGGACCCTGGAGCTGTGAAGCATTTATGCTAACCACCATGCTACCGTGCTGCCCCAAGTATTTGATTTTACTTTCTCACCCTCCATCTGTATTTTAAATTCCACCATATTGTGATCGCTCCTTCCGAGAGGATCCCTAACTATGATATCATGAATCAATCCTGTCTCATTACACAGGACAAGATCTAGAACCGCTTGTTCCCTCGTAGGTTCCATTACATACTGTTCTAGGAAACTATCGCGGATACATTCTATAAACTCCTCCTCAAGGTTGCCTTGACCGACCCCTGGTTAAACCAATCGACATGTAGATTAAATCCCCCATGATAACTGCTGTACCATTTCTACATGCACTCAGTTATTTCTTTGTTTATTGCCTGCCCCCACCATAACGTTACTATTTGGTGGCCAATAGACTACTCCTATTAGTGACTTTTTCGCCTTACTATTCATGATTTCCACCCAATGGATTCAACCTTATCCTCCATAGCACCGATGTCATCCCTTACTATTGCCGGATGTCATCCTTAAATAACAGAGCAACACCACCTCCCTTACCGTCCACTCTATCCTCCGAATAGTTTGATACCCTCGGATATTTAACTCCCAGTCGTGACCATCCTTTAACCATGTTTCAGTAATGGCCACAAAATCATAGTCATTTACGATGATTTGTGCCATCAACTCATTTACTTTATCCGAATACTACGAGTATTCAGGTAAAGAACACTTATGTTGGTTGTACTTGTACTGTCGCCCTTTTAGATTTGTGACTATGTTTTCTCTGCCTTGCACTTTTCCCCTTACTTCCTTTTGCTTCTGTCCCTGTTTTACTACCTTCCAACTTCCAGCATTGGTTCCCATCCCCCTGCCACATTAGTTTAAACCCTCCCCAACAGCTCTAGAAAACACCCCCCCTAGGAAGGATGTGGAAGCTTTGGAAAGGGTTCAGAGGAGATTTACTAGGATGTTGCCTGGTATGGAGGGAAGGTCTTACGAGGAAAGGCTCAGGGACTTGAGGTTGTTTTCGTTAGAGAGGAGAAGGCTGAGAGGTGACTTAATAGAGACATATAAGATAGTCAGAGGGTTAGATAGGGTGGACAGTGAGTCTTTTTCCTCGGATGGTGATGGCCAACACGACGGGACATAGCTTTAAATTGAGGGGTGGTAGATATATGACAGATGTCAGAGGCAGTTTCTTTACTCAGAGAGTAGTAGGGGTGTGGAACGCCCTGCCTGCAACAGTAGTAGACTCGCCAACTTTAAGGGCATTTAAGTGGTCACTGGATAGACATATGGATGAAAATGGAATAGTGTAGGTCAGATAGGCTTCAGATTGTTTCACAGGTCGGCGCAACATCGAGGGCCGAAGGGCTCGTACTGCGCTGTAATGTTCTATGTTCTATGATTTGTAGGGCCCCTCCCACATCACTCTCAGACATCCACACTCAAAGGATATGGATGCTTCAGGAGAGATAGAGGGGGGTGTAAAAGTGGTGGGGGAGTAGCATTACTGGTTAAGGAGAATTTATAGCCGTACTGTGGGAGGATACCTCGGAGGGCTCATACAATGAGGTAATTTGGGTAGAGCTTAGGAACAGGAAGGGGAAATCACAATGTTGGGGGGTTATTACAGGCCACCCCCCAACTGCCAGCGAGAGATAGAGGAGCAGATAGGTAGAGAGATTTTTGATAGGTGAAAAAGTAACAGGGTTTTTGTGGTTGGAGATTTTAATTTCCCCTATATTGACTGGGACTTCCCCTATATTGACTGGGACTGCTTAGTGCTAGAGGTTTGGATGGGCAGATTTTGTAAGGTGTATCTAGGAAGCCTTTTTAAACAATATGTAGATAGTCCAACTAGGGAAGGGCAGTACTGGATCTGGTATTGGGGAATGAGCCTGGACAGATGGTTAAGGTTTCAGCAGGGGAACATTTTGGGAATAGTGACCACAATTCCCTACGTTTTAGGGTACTTTTGGACAGGGATGAGGTTAACCCTTGGGTTATGGTGCGAAACTGTGGAAAGGCAAATTGTATAACATGAAAATGAAAATCGCTTATTGTCACGAGTAGGCTTCAATGAAGTTACTGTGAAAAGCCCCTAGTCGCCACATTACGGCACCTGTTCGGGGAGGCTGGTACGGGAATTGAACCATGCTGCTGGCCTGCCTTGGTCTGCTTTAAAAGCCAGTGATTTAGCCCAGTGAGCTAAACCAGCCCCGATCATTAGACAGGAATTGAAGAATTTGCATTGGGTGCGGCTGTTGGATCATAAATCAACATCGGAGATGTGGGAGTCTTTCAAGCGACAGTTGATTTGGATTCAGGAAAGTCACATTCCTGAGAGAACGAATGGGAAGTTTAGGGAGCCTTGGATAACGAGGGATATTTTGAACCTCGTCAAAAGAAAAGGAGACTTTTGTACAGTCTAGAAGGGTGGGAACAGTCAAATCCCTTGAGTATAAAGAAAGTAGGAGGTACTGAAGCAGGAAATTAGGAGGGCGAGGAGGGATCATTACCTTGGCAAGTAGGATGAAGGTGAATCCCAAAGCGAGCACAGCCGAAACAACAGAGGAACAGAAGTTAAGTCTACGGCACGCGAGGGTGAGCCACCGAATCTCTACGCAACTAAACTCGGCCGGTTCATATACTGTAGCGCTAGCGGTACTCAATAAGATATATGTAAGGCCAATTAACGAAGTTTACGCATGCCATGTGTTCACGACTCGCCACCAGCGGCCTACAGAATCACTCGCCGAATTTTAAGGGAACTCAATAATTGTCAAATCACTGTAATATCAAGCGGTTACCGCGGCTGAACACAGAGAACTTGCTGTACGCGATGTTTTTGTAGCGGGCCTCAGGTCTAATTATGTGCGCCAACGACTGCTGGAAAAGGGGGCCCAAGACTTAGAAACAACTGTGGAAGCTGCGACCACGATGGAGGTCTCCTTCCGCAGCCTTAACTCGTTCCCCGCGGACCCTGCGACCCAATCATGGGCCCCCGACCAGCGACTCCCCAGGCCTGTGCTACGCGGCGTCCAGCCACCATGCTGCCCCAGCCAGCCACTATGCTGCTCCAGCCAGCCACTATACTGCTCCAGCCAGCCACTATGCTGCTCCAGCCAGCCACTATGCTGCTCCAGCCTGCCATTTCTGCGGCCAGAATCAGCACCCGCGGCAGCACTGCCCGGCCCGCAACGCGACCTGCAGCAGCTGCGGGCGGAAAGGCCACTACGCGAGAGTGTGCCTCGCTAAAAGGGCCCCAGATTCCAACTCCCCAACGGCAGAAAGTAATCGCTCCCCACACCCGCAGACCCGCGGGGCTCGAAATGCTGAGGCCTATGCCCCGACTCCGCCCCCTCCTGCCACGTGCGATTCATGGGGGCCGCCATTTTGGCAAACCTCCACCACGCGGCCGGCCATGTGCGACTCATGGGGGCCGCCATCTTGGACGCCATCTTCCTCGCCGCCCGCCACGTGTGATCCACGGGGCCGACCTGCATCTCCACGCTCGGACAACTCATCGGAAGAGTACGACTATGAACTCAGAGGGCATTCATCACGGGGCCACTCCAGCACAGCTGATCGAGCCGCTGACTACCCGCAACTCAGCGCAGTCACTCTGGACCAATCATGCACGAAGCATCTGCGAAATTCGATGGCAGAGGTCCAAATCAACGGGTACAAAACGCCATGCCTCTTCGACTCCGGGAGCACTGAGAGCTTCATACATCCAGACCTGGTAAGACGCTGTTCGCTCCCCATTTCCCCCGTGCGGCAAACTATCTCGCTCGCGTCAGGCTCCCATTCGGTCCAGATCCAGGGGTGCACCGCCGCGACACTCACAATCCGAGGCACTAGCTACTCAAAATTCAAACTCTACGTTTTGCCCAAACTCTGCGCGCCACTCTTATTAGGCCTAGACTTTCAATGTAACCTTAAGAGCCTCACCCTCAGCTTCGGCGGGCCCCTGCCCCCACTCACTATCTGCAGCCTCGCTATGCTGCGAATCCCCCCCCCTCCTCTCTTCGCCCAATCTCACAAAGGACTGTAAACCCGTAGCCACTCGTAGCAGGCGATACAGCCTGCAGGATAGGGTATTTATCAGAACAGAGGTCCAAAGGCTCCTCAGTGAGGGGATTATAGAGGCCAGCAATAGTCCTGGAGAGCTCAGGCGGTGGTCGTTAAGACCAGGGAAAAATTCCGCATGGTTGTCGACTATAGTCAGACGATAAATAGATTTACGCTCCTCGACGCATATCCCCTCCCCAGGATTGCAGACATGGTAAACAAGATCGCCCAGTACCGGCTCCTTTCCACGGTGGATCTGAAGTCTGCATACCACCAGCTCCCAATCCGCCCGGAGGATCACCACTACACGGCATCGAGGCCGACGGCCGCCTGTTCCATTTCCTCCGGGTCCCTTTCGGCATCACTAATGGGGTCTCGGTGTTCCAACGAGCAATGGACCGAATGGTGGACCAGTACGGGCTGCGGGCCACGTTTCCGTACTTGGACAATGTCACCATCTGCGGCTATGACCAGCAGGACCACGACGCCAACCTCCACCGTTTTCTCCAGACGGCACAGAAACTGAATCTCACGTATAACAAGGAGAAATGCGTTTTTCCGCACAACCAGACGAGCCATCCTCGGCTATGTCGTGGAAACGGAGTCCTGGGCCCCGACCCGGACCCAACGACTCTTAGAACTCCCCCTCCCCCATTGCACCAAGGCCCTCAAACGGTGCTTGGGCTTCTTCTCCTACTACGCCCAGTGGGTCCCTCAATATGCGGACAAAGCCCGCCCACTCTTTAGGACCACACGATTTCCCCTGTCAGCCGAGGCACACCAGGCCTTCCACGGCATCAAGGAGGACATCGCCAAAGCGGCCATGCGGGCGGTGGATGAATCCACTCCATTCCAGGTGGAGAGCGATGCCTCAGAGGTAGCTCTAGCAGCCACACTAAATCAGGCAGGGCGACCAGTCGCATTTTTCTCACGTACCCTCTCCGCTTCAGAACTCCGACACTCCTCAGTCGAGAAAGAAGCACAAGCCATTGTGGAGGCTATTCGTTACTGGAGGCACTACCTCGCAGGTAGGAGGTTCACCCTCATCACCGACCAAAGATCGATTGCCTTCATGTTTGACAACTCGCAAAGGGGCAAAATTAAAAACGACAAAATTCTGAGGTGGAGGATCGAACTCTCCACCTACAATTACGATATTAAGTATCGACCCGGAAAGCTCAACGAGCCTCCGGATGCCCTATCCTGCGGGACATGCGCCAGCGCGCAGATTGACCGATTGAAAGTCATCCACAATGACCTCTGCCACCTGGAGGTCACCCGGCTTGCCCACTACATCAGAGCCCGAAACCTGTCTTTCTCCAACGAGGAGGTAAAAGTTGTCACCAGGGACTGCCCGATCTGTGCGGAGTGCAAACCGCACTTCTATAGACCAGACAGGGCCCACCTGGTCAAGACTTCTAGGCCCTTTGAACGCCTCGCGATTGATTTCAAAGGGCCACTCCCCTCAACTAACAAGAACGTTTACTTTCTAAACGTCGTAGATGAGTTCTCCCGTTTCCCATTTGCTATCCCGTGCCCCGACATGACCTCCCACACAGTCATTAGGGCCCTGCATTGGTCTTCACCCTGTTTGGTTTCCCCAGCTACGTACACAGCGACCGGGGTTCGTCCTTCATGAGCGACGAGCTGCGTCAGTACCTGCTCGACAAGGGCATTGCCTCGAGCAGGACTACCAGCTACAACCCCGGGGGAACGGGCAGGTGGAGAGGGAGAACGCGACGGTCTGGAAGACCGTCCTGCTGACCCTCCGGTCTAGAAATCTCCAAGTGTCCCAGTGGCAGGAAGTCCTCTCAGACGCGCTCCACGCTATTAGGTCCCTTTTGTGTACAGCAACCAATCAGACCCCTCACGAGAGGCTCTTCATTTTTTCCAGGGGCACTACCACGGGGGTCTCACTTCCAGCATGGCTGAGGACACCGGGCCCCGTACTTCTGAGGAAACACGTCAGGACGCACAAAACCGACCCCCTTGTTGAAAAGGTGCGCCTGCTCCACTCCCACCCCCAGTACGCATTCGTCGAGTTCCCTGACGGCCGTCAGGACACTGTATCCCTCCGGGATCTGGCACCCGCCGGATCCAGTGCCCCCTCTACCCCCACAGAAGGACCTCTCACCTTACACCCCATGCTGCCGCCCCCTCGCGCTCCCGAGCTCGCTCCACCAGTTCAGCGCACCCGTGCCGGCCAGCGCCCCCAGTCCCCGGTCGAATCAGGAGAGTATGAAGCTCGGATACAACCCTCACTGGAGTCCGCCATCATACCCCAGCACACAACACCCATCCAGCCACCGTAAGAGGCTGCAACCCCGGTGCTCCGCAGATCACAGCAGACAGTTCGACCACCGGAGAGACTGACTTTGTAAACCACCACCCCCGCCGGGCTTGATTTTTTTTGCAGGGGGTGAATGTGGTGAATGTAACATGGTAATTCACACTGTATCTTTGTAAGCGCAGCAGCGTTGTCTGACCACTAGAGGGAGTAGCTCTGGGAATGATCAGGAGCTTGTACAGGACTCCACCCTTGACTCCGTCCACGACTCCTCCCCCTTGTGCTGCTGTATAAATACCTTGTCCAGAGTCAGCCTGCAGTTCACCGAGAGTTCATCAACGGGTAACAGGCTGGCTCTGTAGTAGGTAGATTAAAGCCTATATTCATATCGGAAAACACGTGTCTGGTGAATGGATGGTTCCATCAGTGACAAAGGTGATTGATGAGGGGAGGGCGGTGGATGTTGTTTACATAGACTTCGGTAAAACCTTTGACAAGGTGCCTCATGGCAGACTGGTACAAAAAGTGAAGTCACATGAGATCAGAGGTGAGGTGGTAAGATGAACACAGAACTGGCTTTGTGACAGAAGGCAAAGGGTACAGTAGAAGGATGTTTTTCTGAATGGAAGATTGTGATTAGTGGTGTACCACAGGGATCTGTGCTGGGGCCTCTGATGTTTGTAGTATACACAAACGATTTGGAGGAAAATGTAGCTGGTCTGACACCAAGGTTGGTGGAATGGCAGATAATGTTGAGGATTGTCAGAAGATACAGCAGGACACAGATAGGTTGGAGAGTTGGGCACAGAAATGGAAATGGAGTTAATCCGGACAAATATGAGGTAGGTTAAACATAGAGGGGAAATATACCGTAAATGGTAAAACTCTTGGGAACATAGAAAGTCAGAGAGATCTGGGCATGCAAGTCCACAGATCTTTGTCAGTGGCAACACAAGGGGATCAGGCAGTCAAGAAAGCATACGGAATGCTTCCCTTCATTGGACGAGTCATCGAGAATAAAAACTGGCAAGTCATGCTGCAGTTGTATCGAGCCTTGCTAAGGCCGCACTTGGAATATTGCGCACAATTCTGGTCGCCACACTACCAGAAGGATGTGGAGGCTTTGGAGAGGGTGCAGAGGAGGTTTACCAGGATGTTGCCTGGTATGGAGGGTGTTAGCTATGTGGAGAAGCTGAATAGACTCGAACTATTTTCATTAGAAAGACGGAGGTTGAGGGGTGACCTGATAGAGGTCTACAAGGTTATGAGGGGCATGGACAGAGTGGATGGGCAGGCACTCTTTCCCAGGGTGGAGGGGTCAGTCACCAGGGGGCATAGGTTTAAAGTCCGTGGGGCAAAATTTAGAGATGTGCGAGGCAGGTTTTTTTAGACAGAGGGTGGTGAGTGCCTGGAACGTGCTGCCAGGGGAGGTTGTGGAAGCAGATACATTAATGGCGTTCAAAAGGCATCTTGACAAACACATGGATAGGATGGGTATAGAGGGATACGGCACAAGGAAGTGCTGAGGATTTTGGCAAAGGTTGGTATCATGACCGATACAGGTTTGGAGGGTCGAAGGGCCTGTTCATGTGCTGTATTGTCTTTGTTCTATCCTCCACCCTCCCCAAACAACCGGCTCATCTTTGATTTTTTGATGTGCGCCCTATTCGCAACCTTTAATTGTATCAGCCCCAACCTTACGCACTAGGTTGAGGCGTTCACCCTTTGCAGCACCTCACACCACAGACACAGCTCTTCTTCCCACTTCATCGTAACCCCCTCTGTGGCTACCCTATCCTCCTCTAGGATCCTCCCATAGATTGCCACCACAATCATTTATACGGGCAGATTAAGGTAGCGGGGATTCGGAAAATAGTGCTTCAGAGAGAGCAACATGCAGTGGGTTTAGCTCTGCCAAATTTGTTGTATTACTATTGGGCGGTGAATGCAGAGAAGTTGCGGGCTGGGGTAGGGAGCCGGAGGCAATGTGGGTGAGGATGGAGGCAGGCTCTTGTTGGTTGCCAATGGTCTCACTCCTGTTTGACCAGAGAAATATTTGGGTAGACTATTAGGGCCGGGGTCGAAGCTGATACCGATCCGAGAGAATCACATGTTTGAGCCGGGAGGCTGGATGCTAGGTTTCGGGGCTGGGAGGAGCAGGGTATGGTAGAAATGAAGGACTTATTTCTGGAAGGGCGGTTTGCGAGCTTGGAGAAGTTGACGGAGAAGTTTGAAGTCGTGGGAGTTTGCAAAGAAGGTTTTCCCGTCTTTTCTGGTTGTTGGAGGGGGTGGTGTCAGTGATGGGATTGGAGCGGTGGGGGTTCATTGGGCGATTTATAAGAAGATTTTGGAGGACGATAAGGTGTTGTTGGAGAGGGTTAAGGCCAAGTGGGTGGAGGAGCTGGGGATGGCGCTAGAGGAGGATTTGCAATGTGAAGTGTTGCGGAGGGTGAATGCCTCATCTTCGTGTGCGTGCATGGGGTTAATACGATTAAAGGTGGTTCACACGGCCCACCTGACGAGGTCAAAGAGGAACCGGCTGTTTGAGGGAGTGGAAGTCCATGGGAGTGTGAGCGGTGCGGAAGAGGTTCTGCCCGAAGTTGGAGAAGTTTTGGAGTTCGTTCATCAACACCATGTCGGCGATCTTGAATCTGGACTTGGAGCCCAGTCCCCTAGGGGCATATTTGGGGTGTCAGACCTGCAGGAGCTGCAGATGGGGCAGAAGGTGGATGTTTTAGCCTTTGCCTCACTGATTACTCACAGGCGCCTGTTGGGGTGGAGGTCAGCTTCTCCGCTGTGCCTCAGTATGGCTGGAGTATCTGACGGAGTTTCTGTTTATTCTTCACTTTAAAGAGTTGGTCACTGTCAGCTACTAAGGGGAGGGGGAGTTTGGAACATAGAACATAGAACAGTACAGCACAGAACAGGCCCTTTGGCCCTCGATGTTGTGCCGAGCAATGATCACCCTACTCAAACCCACGTATCCACCCTATACCCGTAAACCCAAACAACCCCCCCCCCCCCCCCCCCCCCCCCCAACCTTACTTTTTAGGACACTACGGGCAATTTATCATGGCCAATCTACCTAACCCGCACATCTTTGGACTGTGGGAGGAAACCGGAGCACCCGGAGGAAACCCACGCACACACGGGGAGGACGTGCAGACTCCGCACAGACAGTGACCCAGCCGGGAACTGAACCTGGGACCCTGGAGCTGTGAAGCATTTATGCTAACCACCATGGGAAGGCAGTATAAAATGGGGGGCAGGTTATTCTTGGATTGGATTGGATTGGATTTGTTTATTGTCACTTGTACCGAGGTACAGTGAAAAGTATTTTTCTGCGAACAACTCAACAGATCATTAAGTACATGGGAAGAAAAGGAATAAAAGAAAATACATAATAGGGTAACACAAGATATACAATGTATCTACATAAGCACGTCATCAGATGAAGCATACAGGGTGTAGTGTTGATGAGGTCAGTCCATAAGAGGGTCATTTAGGAGTCTGGTAACAGCGGGGAAGAAGCTGTTTTTGAGTCTGTTCGTGCGTGTTCTCGGACTTCTGTATAGAACATAGAACATTACAGCACAGTACAGGCCCTTCGGCCCACGATGTTGCGCCGTCCTGTGAAACCCTTCTAAAGTCCCTCTACACTATTCCCTTATCGTCCATATGCCTATCCAATGACCATTTGAATGCGTTTAGTGTTGGCGAGTCCACTACTGTTGCAGGCAGGGCATTCCACGCCCTTACTACTCTCTGAGTAAAGAACCTACCTCTGACATCTGTCCTATATCTATCTCCCCTCAATTTAAAGCTATGTCCCCTCGTGCTGGACATCACCATCCGAGGAAAAAGGCTCTCACTGTCCACCCTATCTAATCCTCTGATCATCTTGTATGCCTCAATTAAGTCACCTCTTAACCTTCTTCTCTCTAACGAAAACAGCCTAAAGTCCTTCAGCCTTTCCTCATATGATCTTCCCTCCATACCAGGCAACATTCTTGTAAATCTCCTCTGTACCCTTTCCAATGCTTCCACATCCTTCCTATAATGTGGGGACCAGAACTGCACACAGGGGGGACCTGATTGAGGTCTACAAAATTATGAGAGGTATGGACAGGGTGGACAGCAACAACCTTTTCCCAAGAGTGGGGGTGTCAGTTACAAGGGGTCACGATTTCAAGGTGAGAGGGGGAAAGTTTAAGGGAGATGTGCGTGGAATGTAGAGGGTGGTGGGTGCCTGGAGCGCTTTACCAGCGGAGGTGGTAGAGGCAGGCACGATAGCATAATTTAAGAAGCATCTAGACAGGTATATGAATGGGCGGGAACAGAGGGAAGTAGACCTTGGAAAATAGGAGACAGGTTTAGATAAAGGATCTGGATCGGCGCAGGCTGGGAGGGCCGAAGGGCCTGTTCCTGTGCTGTAATTTTCTTTGTTCTTTGTTCTTTGTTCACAATACTCCAAATGCGGCCGCACCAGAGTTTTGTACAACTTCAACATGACCTCATGGCTCCGAAATTCAATTCCTCTACCAATAAAAGCTAAAACACCGTACGCCTTCTTAACAACCCTCTCAACCTGGGTGGCAACTTTCAGGGATCTATGGACATGGACACCGAGATCTCTCTGCTCGTCCACACTACCAAGAATCTTACCATTAGCCCAGTACTCTGCCTTCCAAAATGAATCACCTCACACTTTTCTGCATTAAACTCCATTTGCCACCTGTCAGCCCAGCTCTGCAGCTTATCTATGTCCCTCTGTAACTTGTAACATCCTTCTGCACTGTCCACAACTCCACCGACTTTAGTGTCATCCGCAAATTTACTCACCCATCCTTCTACGCCCTCCTCCAGGTCATTTATAAAAATGATAAACAGCAACGGCCCCAAAACAGATCCTTGTGGCACACCACTAGTAACTGGACACCAGTCAGAGCATTTCCCATCAACCACCACTCTTTGTCTTCTATCAGCTAGCCAATTTCTGATCCAAACTGCTAAATCACCCTGAATCCCATGCCTCTGTATTTTCTGCAGTAGCCTACCGTGGGGAACCTTATCAAACGCTTTACTGAAATCCATATACACCACATCAACTGCTTTACCCTCATCCACCTGTTTGGTCACCTTCTCGAAGAACTAAATGAGGTTTGCGAGGCACGACCTACCCTTCACAAAACCATGTTGACTATCTCTAATCAAATTATTCCTTTCCAGATGATTATACATCCCATCTCTTATAAACCTTTCCAAGACTTTTCCCACAACAGAAGTAAGGCTCACTGGCCTATAGTTACCGGGGTTATCTCTACTCCCCTACAAGGGGACAACATTTGCTATCCTCCAGTCCTCTGGCACTATTCCTGTAGACAAAGATGACTTAAAGATCAAAGCCAAAGGCTCAGCAATCTCCTCCCTAGCTTCCCAGAGAATCCTAGGATAAATCCCATCCGGCCAAGGGGACTTATCTATTTTCACACTTTCCAGAATTGCTAACACCTCCTCCTTATGAACCTCAAGCCCTTCTAGTCTAGTAGCCTGTATCTCAGTATTCTCCTCGACAACATTGTCTTCTTCCTGTGTGAATACTGACGAAAAATACTCATTTAGCACCTCTCCTATCTCCTCAGACTCTACGCACAACTTCCCACTACTGTCCTTGACTGGCCCTACTCTTACCTTAGTCATTCTTTTATTCCTGACATACCTATAGAAAGCTTAGGGTTATCCTTGATCCTACCTGCCAAAGACTTCTCATGTCCTCGCTTGGCTCTTCTTAGCTCTCTCTTTAGAGCCTTCCTAGCTAACTTGTAACTCTCAAGCGACCCAACTGAACCATCACGTCTCATCTTCACATAAGCCTCCTTCTTCCTCTTGACAAGTGATTCAACTGCTTTAGTAACCCATGGTTCCCTCACTCGACCACTTCCTCCCTGCCTAACAGGTACATACTTATCAAGGACACGCAGTAGCTGTTCCTTGAACATGCTCCACATTTCCATTGTGTCCATCCCCTGCAGTTTTCCTCTCCAGGCGATGCATCCAAAGTCTTGCCTCATCGCATCATAATTGCCTTTCCCCCAGCAATAACTCTTGCCCTGCGCCGCCCTACTAATGTGGCAGGGGGATGGGAACCAATGCTGGAAGTTGGAAGGTAGTAAAACAGGGACAGAAACAAAAGGAAGTAAGGGGAAAAGTGCAAGGCAGAGAAGACATAGTCAGAAATCCATAAGGGCGACAGTACAAGGTACAGTGACTGAGGGGAGCTCAGTGAATAGGCCCAGTAATAACAAAAGGAATAAAACTGGAGATGTTAAGATTCAAAACAGAGGTAAAAAAACCAACATAAGTGTATTTTACCTGAATGCTCGTAGTATTCGGAATAAAGTAAATGAGTTGGTGGCACAAATCATCGTAAATGACTATGATTTAGTGGCCATTACTGAAACATGGTTAAAGGATGGTCACGACTGGGAGTTAAATATCCGAGGGTATCAAACTATTCGGAAGGACAGAGTAGATGGTAAGGGAGGGTGGTTGCTCTGTTATTTAAGGATGACATCCGGGCAATAGTAAGGGATGACATCGGTGCTATGGAGGATAAAGTTGAATCCATTTGGGTGGAAATCAGGAATAGTAAGACGAAAAAGTCACTGATAGGAGTAGTCTATCGGCCACCAAATAGTAACGATATGGTGGGGCAGGCAATAAACAAAGAAATAACTGATGCATGTAGAAATGGTACAGCAGTTATCATGGGGGATTTTAATCTACATGTCGATTGGTTTAACCAGGTCGGTCAAGGCAACCGTGAGGAGGAGTTTATAGAATGTATCCGCGATAGTTTCCTAGAACAGTATGTAATGGAACCTACGAGGGAACAAGCGGTCCTAGATCTTGTCCTGTGTAATGAGACAGGATTGATTCATGATCTCATAGTTAGGGATCCTCTCGGAAGGAGCGATCACAATATGGTGGAATTTAAAATACAGATGGAGGGTGAGAAAGTAAAATCAAATACTAGTGTTTTGTGTTTAAACAAAGGAGATTACAAGGGGATGAGAGAAGAACTAGCTAAGGTAGACTGGGAGCTAAGACTTTATGGTGGAACAGTTGAGGAACAGTGGAGAACCTTCCAAGTGATTTTTCACAGTGCTCAGCAAAGGTTTATACCAACAAAAAGGAAGGACGGAAGAAAGGGAAAATCGACCGTGGATATCTAAGGAAATAAGGGAGAGTATCAAATTGAAGGAAAAAGCATATAAAGTGGAAAAGATTGCTGGGAGATTAGAGGACTGGGAAATCTTTAGGGGGCAACAGAAAGCTACTAAAAAAGCTATAAAGAAGAGTAAGATAGAGTATGAGAGTAAACTTGCTCAGAATATAAAACAGACAGTAAAGTTTTTACAAATATATAAGACAAAAAGAGTGGCTAAGGTAAATATTGGTCCTTTAGAGGATGAGAAGGGAGTTTTAATAATGGGAAATGAGGAAATGGCTGAGGAACTGAACAGGTTTTTTGGGTCGGTCTTCACAGTGGAAGACACAAATAACATGCCAGCGACTGATAGAAATGAGGCTATGACAGGTGAGGACCTTGAGAGGATTGTTATCACTAAGGAGGGAGTGATGGGCAAGCTAATGGGGCTAAAGGTAGACAAGTCTCCTGGCCCTGATGGAATGCATCCCAGAGTGCTAAAAGAGATGGCTAGGGAAATTGCAGATGCACTAGTGATAATTTACCGAAATTCAGTAGACTCTGGGGTGGTCCCGGTGGATTGGAAATTAGCAAACGTGACGCCACTGTTTAAAAAAGGATGGTAGGCAGAAAGCAGGAATTTATAGGCCAGTGAGTTTAACTTCGGTAATAGGGAAGATGCTGGAATCTATCATCAAGGAAGAAATTGCGAGGCATCTGGATAGAAATTGTCCCATTGGGCAGACGCAGCATGGGTTCGTAAAAGGCAGGTCATGCCTAACTAATTTAGTGGAATTTTTTGAGGACATCACCAGTGCAGTAGATAACGGGGGCCGATGGATGTGGTATATCTGGATTTCCAGAAAGCCTTTGACAAGGTGCCACACAAAAGGTTGCTGCATAAGATAAAGATGCATGGCATTAAGGGTAAAGTAGTAGCATGGATAGAGGATTGGTTAATTAATAGAAAGCAAAGAGTTGGGATAAATGGGTGTTTCTCTGGTTGGCAATCAGTAGCTAGTGGTGTCCCTCAGGGATCCGTGTTGGGCCCACAATTGTTCACAATTTACATAGATGATTTGGAGTTGGGGACCAAGGGCAATGTGTCCAAGTTTGCAGATGACACTAAGATGAGTGGTAAAGCGAAAAGTGCAGAGGATACTGGAAGTCTGCAGAGGGATTTGGATAGGTTAAGTGAATGGGCTCGGGTCTGGCAGATGGAATACAATGTTGACAAATGTGAGGTTATCCATTTTGGTAGGAATAACAGCAAACGGGATTATTATTTAAACGATAAAATATTAAAGCGTGCCGCTGTTCAGAGAGACTTGGGTGTGCTAGTGCATGAGTCACAGAAGGTTGGTTTACAAGTGCAACAGGTGATTAAGAAGGCAAATGGAATTTTGTCCTTCATTGCTAGAGGGATGGAGTTTAAGACTAGGGAGGTTATGTTGCAATTGTATAAGGTGTTAGTGCGGCCACACCTGGAGTATTGTGTTCAGTTTTGGTCTCCTTACTTGAGAAAGGACGTACTGGCGCTGGACGGTGTGCAGAGGAGATTCACTAGGTTAATCCCAGAGCTGAAGGGGTTGGATTATGAGGAGAGGTTGAGTAGACTGGGACTGTACTCGTTGGAATTTAGAAGGATGAGGGGGGATCTTATAGAAACATTTAAAATTATGAAGGGAATAGATAGGATAGATGCGGGCAGGTTGTTTCCACTGGCGGGTGACAGCAGAACTAGGGGGCATAGCCTCAAAATAAGGGGAAGTAGATTTAGGACTGAGTTTAGGAGGAACTTCTTCACCCAAAGGGTTGTGAATCTATGGAATTCCTTGCCCAGTGAAGCAGTTGAGGCTCCTTCATTACATGTTTTTAAGGTAAAGATAGATAGTTTTTTGAAGAATAAAGGGATTAAGGGTTATGGTGTTCGGGCCGGAAAGTGGAGCTGAGTCCACAAAAGATCAGCCATGATCTAATTGAATGGCGGAGCAGGCTCGAGGGGCCAGATGGCCTACTCCTGCTCCTAGTTCTTATGTTCTTATACCTATCCCTTTCCATCGCTAAAGTAAACGTAATCGAATTGTGGTCACTATCATCAAAATGCTCACCTACCTCCAAATCTAACACCTGTCCTGGTTCATTACCCAGTACCAAATCCAATATGGCCTCGCCTCTTGTTGGCCTATCTACATACTGCATCAGGAAACCCTCCTGCACACATTGGACAAAAACGGATCCATCAGGATCAGGATATAGTACTCAAACTATAGTGTTTCCAGTCAATATTTGGAAAGTTAAAGTCCCCCATAACAACTACCCTGTTATTTTCACTCCTATCCAGAATCATCTTTGCAATCCTTTCCTCTACATCTCTGGAACTTTTCGGAGGCCTATAGAAAAGCCCTAACAGGGTGACCTCTCCTTTCCTGTTTCTTAACTCAGCCCATACTACCTCAGTATTCGAGTCCTCATCAAATGTCCTCTCAGCCACCGTAATACTGTCCTTGACTAACAATGCCACCCCTCCCCCTCTCTTACCCACCTTCCTGAACTTACTGAAATATCTAAACCCCGGCACCTGCAACAACCATTCCTCTCCCTGCTCTATCCATGTCTCCGAAATGGCCACAACATCGAAGTCCCAGGTACTAACCCATGCCGCAAGCTCACCCACCTTATTCCGGATGCTCCTGGCATTGAAGTAGACGCACTTTAGACCACCTTCCTTCCTGCCGGTACACTCCTGCAACTTTGAAACCTTACTCATGACCTCACTGCTCTCAGCTTCTTGTGTACTGGAGCTACAATTCCCTGCTGAACTAGTTTAAACCCTCCCGAAGAGCATTAGCAAACCTCCCCCCGAGGATATTAGTACCCCTCTGGTCCAGGTGTAGACCATCCCGTTTGTAGAGGTCCCACCTACCCCAGAATGAGCCCCAATTGTCCAGGAATCTGAAACCCTCCCTCCTGCACCGTCCCTGCATCCACGTGTTCAACTGCTCTCTCTCCCTATTCCTCGACTTGCTAGCACGTGGCACGGGTAACAACCCAGAGATAATAACTCTGTTTGTTCTAGCTCTAAGTTTCCACCCTAGCTCCCTGAATTCCTGCCTTACATCCCTATCCCTTTTCCTACCTATGTCGTTGGTACCTATGTGGACCACGACTTGGGGCTGCTCCCCCTCCCCCTTAAGGATCCCGAAAACACGATCTGAGACATCGCGGACCCTGGCACCTGGGAGGCAACACACCAACCGCGAGTCTCTCTCGTTCCCACAGAATCTCCTATCTATCCCCCTAACTATGGAGTCTCCAATGACTAATGTTCTACTCCTTTCCCCCCTTCACTTCTGAGCAACAGGGACAGACTCTGTGCCAGAGACCTGTACCCCATGGCTGACCCCTGGTAAGTCGTCCCCCCCACAAGTATCCAAAGCGGTATACCTGTTACTAAGGGGAACGACCACAGGGGATCCCTGTGCTGACTGCTTACCCCCAGCCCCTCTCACCGTCACCCATCTATCTTTATTCTTTGGCGTAATCACCACCCTGAAGCTTCTATCTATGACCCCCTCTGCCTCCCGAATGATCCAAAGTTCATCCAGCTCCAGCTCCAGTTCCCTAACATGGTTTTTGAGGAGCTGGAGTTGGGTGCACTTCCCACAGGTGAAATCAGCAGGGACACTGACGGCGTCCCTCACCTCAAACATTCTGCAGGAGGAGCATTGTACTGCCTTCCCTGACATCACCTCCAGATTTAAAAAAAAACAAGAAAAAGAAAGGAAGAGCTTACCTGATATTCCCTCAAACCCTGCTCCCACTGAAAGGTAAGCAAATTTAAAGGCACTCACTCACCTTCACGACAGGCCCCTGCTCCCGCTTACCAACGACCGTGGTTTTTTTTTTGGTTAGAGGAGGAGGTGCGGGGGAGACACTGACGAAGTGTTTTGGGTTTAACTGTCACTTAACAACAGCCCCTCCACAAACCACCTTCAAATTAGGCTGACCGCACTGCACGTATGCAAATTTCCCCGGAACAGCCGATCAGTAGCTCTGCTCTGCTGCCCTCTGCTGGATGCTAGCCTTCACTCAAACTCCTCGGGTCTCCTTCGCAGGTACACCTTCAAATTAGGCTGACCGCACTGCACGTATGCAAATTTCCCCGGAACAGCCGATCAGTAGCTCTGCTCTGCTGCCCTCTGCTGGATGGAATCTGCTGCTCTGCTGCTGTATCTCCTGTCCGATGGAAGAAGTTGGAAGAGTGAGTAAGCCGGGACCCCTGGGAAGGGTCTTTGATTGTGCTACCCGCTTTCCCCAGGCAGCGGGAGGTGTAGATGGACTCAATGGATGGGAGGCAGGTTCGTGTGATGGACTGGGTGGTGTTCACGACTCTCTGAGGTTTCTTGCGGTCCTAGGCCGAGCAGTTGCCATACCAGGCTGTGATGCAGTTGCTATGATGCAGCCAGATAGAATGGGGGCAGCATGGTAGCATTGTGGATAGCACAATCGCTTCACAGCTCCAGGGTCCCAGGTTCGATTCCGGCTTGGGTCACTGTCTGTGCGGAGTCTGCACATCCTCCCCGTGTGTGCGTGGGTTTCCTCCGGGTGCTCCGGTTTCCTCCCACAGTCCAAAGATGTGCAGGTTAGGTGGATTGGCCATGATAAATTGCCCTTCGTGTCCAAAATTGCCCTTAGTGTTGGGTGGGGTTACTGGGTTATGAGATAGGGTGGAGGTGTTAACCTTGGGTAGGGTGCTCTTTCCAGGAGCCGGTGCAGACTCGATGGGCCAAATGGCCTCCTTCTGCACTGTAAATATGTATGTAATGCTTTCTATGGTGCATCTGGAAAAGTTGGTAAGGGTTAATGTGGACATGCCGAATTTCCTTAGTTCCCTGAGGAAGTATAGGAAGTAATGGTGGTAACGTCGACGTGGGTGGACCAGAACAGATTTTTGGAGATGCGCACACCTAGGAATTTGAAACTGCTAACCATCTCCACCTCGGCTCCGTTAATGCTGACAGGGGTGTGTACAGTACTTTGCTTTCTGAAGTCAATGACCAGCTCTTTAGTTTTGCTGGCATTGAGGGATAGATTGTTGTCGCTGCACCACTCCACAAGGTTCTCCCTCCTGTATCCTGACTCGACATTATTCGAGATCCGGCCCACTATGGTCGTATCGTCAGTGAACTTGTAGATGGAGTTGGAACCAAATTTTGCCACGCAGTCGTGTCTGTACAGAGAGTAGAGTAGGGGGCTAAGTATGCAGCCTTGCAGGGCCCCAGTATTGAGGACTATTGTGGAAGAGGTGTTGTTGTTCATTCTTACTGATTGTGGTCTGTTGGTCAGAAAATCGAGGACCCAGTTGCAGAGTGAGGAGCCAAGTCCTAGGTCTTGGAGTTTTGATATGACCTTGGCTGGGATTATGGTGTTGAAGGTGGAGCTGTAGTCAATAAATAGGAGTCTGATGTAGGAGTCCTTGTTGTCAAGATGCTCCAGGGATGTGTAGGGCCAGGGAAACGGTGTCTGCTGTGGACTGGTTGCGACGGTATGCGAATTGAAGTGGGTCAAGGCCTTCCGGGAGTATGGAGGTGATGCACTTCATGATCAACCTCTCGAAGCACTTCATTACGACTGAAGTCAGGGCCACCGGACGGTAGTCATTGAGGCACGTTGCCTGGTTCTTCTTTGGCACCGGTATGATGATGGTCGCCTTGAAGCAGGTGGGGACCTCGGACTGGAGTAGGGACAGGTTAAAGATGTCCACGAACACCTCTGTCAGCAGGCTCTGAGTGCCCGACCAGGGATCCCAGCCAGGCCTGTCCCCTTCCGAGAGCTCACTTTCAGGAAGGCCGATCTGACTTCGGAAGCTGCGATGATGGGTATGGGTGAGTTATTGGCTGCTGGGGCACTCAACAGCGGATTGTTGGTTACCTGCTCGAACCGAGCATAGAATGCATTGAGTTCATCGGGAAGGGGTGCGCTGCTGCCGGAGATACTGCTCGGCTTCGCTTTGTAGCCCATTATGTTGTTTAGTCCTTGCCACAACCGCCGAGAGTCTGCCTGTGTCTATAGCTTGGTTTGATATTCTCTCTTGGCATCTCAGATGGCTTTGCGGAGGTCGTACCTGGATTTCTTGTATAAGTCAGGGTCGTCTGACTTGAACGCCTCAGATCTGTCCTTCAGTAGGGAGTCAATCTCACAATTGAGCCATGGTTTCTGGTTGGGGAACGTACGTAATGTTTTCTTTGCCATGCAGTCGTCCACACATTTGCTGATGAAGTCTGTGACGGTGGTGGGCATACTCATTTAAGTTGGTCGCTGAGTTCTTAAATATGGACCAGTCCACTGTCTCTAAGCAGTCACATAAAAGCTCTTCTGTCTCCTCGGACCAGCATTGCTCGACCTTCTGAGCTGGATTCTCCTGCTTGAGTTTCTGCTTGTCTGCCAGGAGAAGGAGCACCATCTTATGGTCAGATTTTTGAGTAGCAGTGGTCAAGAGTGTTGTTGTCCCTGGTGGGACAGGGGATGTGCTGGTGGAATTTTGGCAGTACACTCTTGAGTTTGGCCTTGTTGAAGTCTCCGGCCACAATGAACAAAGCCTCCGGGTGTTCTGTTTCGTAGTTGTTTATAACTGAACAGTTCGTCCAGCGCCTTCTTCACTTCTGCCTGGGGTGGGATGTAGACCGCTGTGATAATGGCTGAAGTGAACTCACGTGGAAGATAGTATGGGCGACACTTCACGGTCAGGTATTCCAGGTCTGGGGAGCAGTAGGTCGCCAGGGTCGCCACATCCAAGCACCAGGAGGAGTTGATGAGGAGGCACACACCTCCACCCTTTGCTTTGCCTGAAGATGCCGTGCGGTCTGCCCGGTGAATTGCGAAGCCTTCAGGTTGTATGGCACAGTCCGATGAGGGGGAGGTGAGCCATGTCTCTGTGAAACAGAACACACAGCAGTCTCTTACTTCCCTCTGAGAGTTAAGTCTGGCATTAAGTTCATCCAGCTTGTTTTTGATCGCTTGGATGTTTGCCAGGTGTATCTGGGGAGAGGGGTCTTGAAACCGCGTTGCTTCAGTCTAACCTGCAGACCGCCGCCGCGTTTCCCTCGCTTCCTCGGTCGGCGGCTGAGGCTGGATGATCCTAGGATCTGATGGGAGAAGTCTGACCTTGTGGAAGGTAGGTGGTTGTGTCTGGCGGGGTCCAGGGCGCTGGCGGGGACCAGGGCGCTGGTTACGTTTCTGAGGTCGCGTCTGGCAGGGTCACGGGCGCTGGTTGAGGTAGAGGGGTTGCTAGGGGGCATGTTTGTGATCCAGATGGGTCCCGGTGTTCTGCAGGCACGGGAATACCTTGCAGTGCGTTCGGGTCCTTGCACGGGGTCTCCGCCATTTCGGGGATCCTGGGTCGTGGGCAGGGGCTTCCTGAGGCAGGTTGTTCCCTCCCTGGGCGCTCCTGGGGTCGGGTCTAGAAATAGGCCCCGTCGCGCCTCCACGTGGATTTTTCTTTCTTCCATCTCCAGGTATGTCGGGTTGCTGGACGGGCCTCATCTGCATATTGGTTGGTAGAGTGGGGAGTGGTTCTTCTGTTATTCTTCATGCTTTGTGTTGTTTTGTTTTGTGCATAAAATGTTAAAAGCTAAATAAAATAAAAATATTTTTAGAAAAAAGAAATTACCACGGCCCTAGAGGGTACTAATGAGAGTGGCAATTTTCTGACGATTGCGCTGTTTGAGACGACTCCTCAAATTAGGCTCAGGGTTTTTGCCTGTGGTTGTGACTCCCCGGGAGAGGTCACTGGACCAGGACATCTCAGGAGAGCAAAATTGAATGGGTCATCCCAAGAGAGATGAATGGACTTGGACATTTCAGGAAAGGAAAATGAACCGGTACATTCTGGGAAAGGAATATGGACCGGGACATCCTGGGAGAAGAAAATGATCTGGGACATCCCGGGAGAGATGAATGGATCAGGACATCCCCAGGAGAAAAACTGGAAGGTGCTGATTATGTCATAGAATTTGGACTAGATGGGCCACACGGTGGTACAGTGGTCAACACATCAGCCTCATGGCTCTAAGGACCCAGGTCCGATCCCCGGCTCCGGGTCATTGTCCGTGAGGAATTTGCATATTCTCCTCATGTCTGCATAGGTCCCATGCCCACAACTCAAACATATTAACTTGCCCCTTAATGGGAAAAGTTGGAACTGAGGAAAGTTTACCTTCACAGCAGTCGATACCTGGACAGGGCAGTAAGATATCAGACCATGGGGCATCTACTCACTCAATGAGCCTCAGAACACTCCCTGAGTCACCAACTTGGCACGGTAGCACAGTGGTACTACTGTTGCTTCACAACGCCCGGGACCCGGGTTCGATTCCCAGCTTGGATCACTGTCTGTGCGGAGTCACTCGTTCTCCCCGTGTCTGTGTGGGTTTACTCCGGGCTCTCCGGTTTCCACCCACAAGTCCCAAAAGTGTTTGTTAGGTGAACTGGACATTCTGAATTATTCCTCAATGTACCCAAACAGGCACCGGAGTGTGGTGACTGGGGGATTTTCACAATAACTTCACTGCAGTGTGAATGTAAGCCTACTTGTGACACTATTAAAGATTACTAAATCATTCTCCCAGGAACAGAGACATTCCCTGATCACGGGGTCAATCTCGCCTCTCCAGACCCCTCTCGCTTTCCTGTGTCCCTCTCTCCTGTACATGTGCGGATCCCACCACTGGCTGCCATCATTGCCTTGGATGCTGTGGGTCTTCCTCTTCTCAAACACATCCGAGGTTTCACATCCCACACTGATGTTGTCAGTTTGAAAGCCTCCCAGGATGAAGAATGTTATTCCCACACCAGAAATCTGTCATACCGGGGGAACTGAGACAGAAGCTGCAATAAGTGAGGTTTTATTCAGATGGGACAATGACAAGTTTACATCCCCACCTGATCTGCTGATCAAAGTCGCCTCTGTTTCACCAGTCAGTTTGCCAAGCTTCAGGAAACTCCTGTCACTCCAGAAATATTTGGATTGGCTGTGAGAGACGACAATCAGAGAGAGTCCACCCACTCTGCCCATTCTCTCCTCTTCCTCTTTCACAGCTGCTTCACATCCTGTAGGGACTGAGAACCAAGTCAGGAGATGGTGAGTGAAGGAGCAGAATTTAGAATAATTACATTGCACAATATCCACACTAATGTTCAGGCAGTCTGACTATTCTGTGGGCAATCAGGTGTGGAAATGCCCCTTATGCTGTGTGAGAAGATGCAGCTCAGAGACCTGTTTACTCGCTGCTTTGTGCTGAGCTGACTGATTGGCTGTGTTGGATATTGAGGGTGTTTAGTGGAAGTATTTCCCTTCTGATTTACAGGCTGAGATTTGTTGATGGGTCATTACTGAAGGTGAGGTGTAATTATCTGGGAGGGGCAGAGACACATTTATTCAAATGTCTTTCAAGATTTTATCTGAAGGCCTCAACCTTTCCCAAAAGCCTGGGCTTGGATTTGATACTTTTACCCAGTGCTGTGAGCTGAATTTGGGATGTGCAGCCTGAGTGAGTGCAGTGCATCTCATTTCCCAGGATAAACCAGAACCCTTTAGTCAGCTTCACTAGAGTAATGTTTACCTCCGCTTCCGGCACTTCCTGCCCAGAATGTTTACTTCAAATAATTTGGGAAAACAAGGGGAGAAATGTCAAAATATCCATTGAATTAACATTTCTCCCGAGTGCTTTTTACATTAAACACATTCTCCAAGGGGAAAACTGGTCTTCAGCAGCACGACTCAAGCACAGAGTGAATTGACAGCCTGTTTACATTCTGTCGAGGGCAGCATGGTAGCACAAGTTCGATTCCCCGCTGGGTCACTGTCTGTGTGGAGTCTGCACATTCTCCCTGTGTCTGCGTAGGTTTCCTCCGGGTGCTCCGGTTTCCTCCCACAGTCCAAAGACGTGCAGGTTAGGTGGATTGGCCATGCTAAATTGCCCTTAGTGACCAAAAAGGTTAGGAGGGGTTATTGGGTTACGGGGATAGGGTGGAAGTAAGGGCATAAGTGGGTCGGTGCAGACTCGATGGGCTGAATGGCCTCCTTCTGCACTGTATGTTCTATGTCTTTTCCATTGTCTTCACGGTGCCTGGGAAGATGGGGTCTAGGCTGAGGAAAGAAAGTAGTCAAGTTGTCTGCTCCTGGTCACTATCCAGTGTCCCTGCTGGAAACAGAGGGTGTGTGACAGTCAAATGAGGGAAAAGAAAGCCCCATTGAATTCTTTGAGGATGTGACGAGACACATTGATGAAGGTCGGGCAGTGGATGTGGTGTATATGGATTTCAGTAAGGCATTTGATAAGGTTCCTTATGGTAGGCTCATTCAGAAAGTTAAGGGACATGGGATACAGGGAAATTTGGCTGTCTGGATACAGAATTGGCTCGCCAAAAGAAGACAGCGAGCGGTAGTGGATGGAAAGTATTCTGCCTGGAGGTCGGTGGCCAGTGGTGTCCTGCAAGGATCTGTTTTGGGACCTCTGCTCTTTGTAGTTTTTATAAATGACTTGGATGAGGAAGTCAAAGGGTGGGTTAGTAAGTTTGCCAATGACACAAAGGTTGGTGGAGTTGGAGATAGGCAGAATTCTTGGAAGTGTGGAGGAACAGAGGGATCTTGGGGTCCACGCACATTGATCCCTCAAAGTTGCCACCCAGATTGATAGGGTTGTTAAGAAGGTGTATGGTGTGTTGGCTTTCATTAACAGGGGGATTGAGTTTAAGAGCTGCAGCTTTATAATATTGGAATATTGTGTCCAGCTCTGGTCGCCTCATTATAGGAATGATGTGGATGCATTGGAGAGGGTGTAGAGGAGATTTACTAGGATGCTGCCTGGACTGGAGGGGACGTCTTATGAAGAAAGGTTGAGGGAGCTAGGGTTTTTCTCACTGGAACGAAGAAGGAAGAGAGGTGACTTGATAGAGATGTACAAGGTGATGAGACCAGTAAGAAGTCTTACAACACCAGGTTAAAGTCCAACAGGTTTGTTTCAAACACGAGCTTTCGGAGCACGGCTCCTTCTTCAGGTGAATGGAAAGGCTTGTTCCAGAAATGTTTATATAGACACAGTCAGAGATGCCCCGGAATGCGAGCACCTGCAGGCAATCAAATCATCAAAGATGCAGAGAGAGAGGTAACTCCAGGTTAAAGAGGTGTGAATTGTCCCAAGCCAGTTCAGTCGGTAGGCCTCTGCAAGTCCAGGCTTGTTGGTGGGGGCCGAATGTAATGCGACATGAATCCCAGATCCCGGTTGAGTCCGCATTCATGCGTGCGGAACTTAGCTATAAGTTTTTGCTCAGCAATTTTGCGTTGTCGCGTCTCCTGAAGGCCTCCTTGTAGAATGCTGACCCGGAGATCAGAGGCTGAATGTCCTTGACTGCTGAAGTGTTCCCCAACTGGAAGGGAACAGTCCTGCCTGTTGATAGTCGCACGATGCCCGTTTATTCGTTGTCGCAGTGTCTGCATGGTCTCGCCAATGTACCACGCTTCGGGACATCCTTTCCTGCAGCGTATGAGGTAGACTACATTGGTCGAGTCGCACGAGTATGCGCCGCGTACCTGGTGGGTGGTGTTTCCACGTGTAATGGTGGTGTCCATGTCGATGATCTGGCATGTCTTGCAGAGATTACCCTGGCAGGGTTTTGTGGTGTTGTGGTTGCTGTTCTGAAGGCTGGGTAATTTGCTGCAAACAATGGTTTGTTTGAGGTTGCGCGGTTGTTTGAAGGCCAGTAGTGGGGGTGTGGGGATGACCTTGGCAAGATGTCCATCCTCGCTGATGATGTGTTGGAGGCTGCGAAGAAGATGTCGTAGTTTCTCCGCCCCAGGAAAGTACTGGACGACGAAGGGTACTCTGTCAGTGGTGTCCCGTGTTTGTCTTCTGAGGAGGTCGGTGCGGTTTTTTGCTGTGGCGCGGTGGAACTGTCGATCAATGAGTCGAGCGCCATATCCCGTTCGTACGAGGGCATCTTTCAGCATCTGTAGGTGTCTGTTGCGCTCCTCCTTGTCTGAGCAGATCCTGTGTATACGGAGGGCTTGTCCATAGGGGATGGCTTCTTTAATGTGTTTCGGGTGAAAGCTGGAGAAGTGGAGCATCGTGAGATTATCTGTGGGCTTGCGGTAAAGCGAGGTGCTGAGGTGACCGTCCTTGATGGAGACGAGTGTGTCCAAGAATGGAACTGAATTTGGAGAATAGTCCATGGTGAGTTTGATGGTGGTAGCGTGAAGCGTGGTACATTGGCGAGACCATGCAGACACTGCGACAACGAATAAACGGGCATCGTGCGACTATCAACAGGCAGGACTGTTCCCTTCCAGTTGGGGAACACTTCAGCAGTCAAGGACATTCAGCCTCTGATCTCCGGGTCAGCATTCTACAAGGAGGCCTTCAGGAGACGCGACAACGCAAAATTGCTGAGCAAAAACTTATAGCTAAGTTCCGCACGCATGAATGCGGACTCAACCGGGATCTGGGATTCATGTCGCATTACATTCGGCCCCCACCAACAAGCCTGGACTTGCAGAGGCCTACCGACTGAACTGGCTTGGGACAATTCACACCTCTTTAACCTGGAGTTACCTCTCTCTCTGCATCTTTGATGATTTGATTGCCTGCAGGTGCTCGCATTCCGGGGCATCTCTGACTGTGTCTATATAAACATTTCTGGAACAAGCCTTTCCATTCACCTGAAGAAGGAGCCGTGCTCCGAAAGCTCGTGTTTGAAACAAACCTGTTGGACTTTAACCTGGTGTTGTAAGACTTCTTACTGTGCTCACCCCAGTCCAACGCCGGCATCTCCACATCAAGGTGATGAGAGGCATGGATAGAGTGGATAGCCAGAGACTTTTCCCCAGAGTGGAAATGGCTGTCATGAGGGGACAAAATTTTAAGGTGATTGGAGGAAGGTATAGGGGAGATGTCAGAGGGAGGTTCTTTACACAGTGATGGGTGCCAGCGGAGGTGGTGCAGTCAGAGTCAATCGGGACATTTGAGCGACTTTTGGACAGGGACATGGACAGCAGTAAATTAAAAGGGTGTAGGTTAGGTTGATCTTAGATTGCAATAAATGGTCGGCACAACATCATGGGCTGAAGGGCCTGTAATATGCTGTACTGTTTGTTCTATGTATCTGATCCCCACACACTGGAACAGCAGATTGACACTCACTGTGGAACAGTCTCTAACTGAGGAGTCAGCCCCTTCAGCAAAGGAGGAGAGGGAGTTGGAGGAAATCATGTTTCCTTTTCCTGTTTTACAGAAGGATTGCATCGTATTATACCAGAGAATACAGAGAGATAGACTGCACAGATAGATCCTGACCATCACCCAAGGAACAACTGCACACCTGTGGGAAGACATCCAGTCCCTACACAGCATTGCTCAACACAGAGAAGGTTAGATAGTGAACCATCATCTGGAAATCGGTCGAGTCAGGGGAGCTTTGACACCTCATCAGATCTGAAACTAGTCAATGGTGTGAAACCTTTAATCAGAACCAACCTTTCTGAGATTTGGTTGTGCCGATCGGTCAGGATGAGGCTGGGAAGAAGTGGGACTGAGAGCTTTAATCATGCGAGCTTCATGAACCACTGACTCATTCCTACAAGTGAGTGACTGTTCAAGTGTGAGGTGTGTGTCAGAGTCTCCACGGGTTCATAAGATCTTCTGAGGTGCTACAACTACTGTTACCACAAGGGCAGCCACATGGAAGGGAAACGATTCAGGTGTGATGTTTGTGACACAGGTTTCGTGAATTCGACGATACTCCTGAGGCACCAGATGATTCACACAGGGGAGAAACCATTCACTTGTGAGGTTTGTGATAAATCATTTGCACGGTCATCAAGCCTCAGTGAACATCAACGGCTTCACACAGGGGAGCAAGAGAAACCCTTCAGGTGTGATGTGTGTGAGATGACTTTCAGCCGAAATTCCCGTCTTCTATCACACCAACGGACTCACACTGGCGAGAAACCCTTCATATGTGAGGTGTGTGACAGATCATTCTCGGACTCATCCACCCTCTGCCAACACAGACGCATTCACACAGGGGAGAAACCATTCACCTGCGAGCTGTGTGACAAATCATTCTCACACTTATGGACCTTTCGTAATCACCAACGCGTTCACACAGAGGAGAAACCATTCAAATGCGAGGTGTGCGACAAATCATTCTCGCTGTTATGGAACCTCCACACCCATCGACGCACTCACACCGGGGAGAAACCTTTCACATGCGAGGTGTGTGACAAATCATTCTCACTGTCATCGAACCTCCATAGACACCAACTCGTTCACACAGGAGACAAACCCTTCCTATACGAGGTATGTGACAAATTATTCTCGGACTCATTAGTTTCTGCCGCACACCGACATATTCACATTCGGAGTCACATAGGAGACAAACCATTCACATGTATGATTTGTAACAAATCATTCTCGGACTATTCAGCCTTCTGCACACACTGGTGGGAAACCATTTCTGGGTGAGGTTTGCAACAAATCATTCTCACAGTCATCAGACCTCCACAGACATCAGCACATTCACACTGCAGCTCGCCTGCTCCCCTTACACTTGAGAGTTGGCTGTTGTTTACCCTCCAGTGCTCACACGGGGGAGCTGTCCTTCCAAAGCACTGTCTGTCTCAGCACTGTCTGTCTCTGTACTGTCTGTCTCAGCACTGTCTGCCTCAGCACTGTCTGCCTCAGCACTGTCTGTCTCAGCACTGTCTGTCTCAGCACTGTCTGTCTCAGCACCGTCTGTCTCAGCACTGTCTGTCTGTCTCAGCACCGTCTGTCTCAGCACCGTCTGTCTCAGCACCGTCTGTCTCAGCACCGTCTGTCTCAGCACCGTCTGTCTCTGCAGTGTCTGTCTCTGCAGTGTCTGTCTCTGCACTGTCTGTCTCTGCACTGTCTGTCTCTGCACTGTCTGTCTCTGCACTGTCTGTCTCTGCACTGTCTGTCTGTCTCTGCACCGTCTGTCTCTGCACCGTCTGTCTCTGCACCGTCTGTCTCTGCACCGTCTGTCTCTGCACCGTCTGTCTCTGCACCGTCTGTCTCAGCACCGTCTGTCTCTGCACCGTCTGTCTCTGCACCGTCTGTCTCTGCACCGCCTGTCGCTGCACAGTCTGTCTCTGCACAGTCTGTCTCTGCACAGTCTGTCTCTGCACAGTCTGTCTCTGCACTGTCTCTCTGCACCGTCTGTCTCAGCACCGTCTGTCTCAGCACCGTCTGTCTCTGCACCGTCTGTCTCTGCACCGTCTGTCTCTGCACCGTCTGTCTCTGCACCGTCTGTCTCTGCACCGTCTGTCTCTGCACCGTCTGTCTCTGCACCGTCTGTCTCAGCACCGTCTGTCTCTGCACCGTCTGTCTCTGCACCGTCTGTCTCTGCACCGTCTGTCTCAGCACCGTCTGTCTGTCTCTGCACCGTCTGTCTCTGCACCGTCTGTCTCTGCACCGTCTGTCTCTGCATTGTCTGTCTCAGCACCGTCTGGCTCAACACCGTCTGTCTCAGCACCGTCTGTCTCTGCACCGTCTCTCTCTGCACCGTCTGTCTCAGCACCGTCTGTCTCTGCACTGTCTGTCTCTGCACTGTCTGTCTCTGCACTGTCTGCCTCAGCACTGTCTGTGTCAGCACTGTCTGCCTCAGCACTGTCTGCCTCAGCACCGTCACTCTCAGCACCGTCTCTCTCTGCACCGTCTGTCTCTGCACCGTCTGCCTCTGCACTGTCTGCCTCTGCACTGTCTGCCTCTGCACTGTCTGCCTCTGCACTGTCTGCCTCTGCACTGTCTGCCTCTGCACTCTCTGCCTCTGCACTGTCTGTCTCTGCACTGTCTGTCTCTGCACTGTCTGTCTCTGCACCGTCTGTCTCTGCACCGTCTGTCTCTGCACCGTCTGTCTCTGCATCGTCTGTCTCAGCACCGTCTGTCTCTGCACCGTCCCTCTCAGCACCGTATCTCTCTCTGCACCGTCTGTCTCTGCACCGTCTGCCTCTGCACTGTCTGTCTCTGCACTGTCTGTCTCTGCACTGTCTGTCTCAGCACTGTCTGTCTCAGCACTGTCTCCCTCAGCACTGTCTGTCTCTGCACCGTCCCTCTCAGCACCGTCTCTCTCTGCACCGTCTCTCTCTGCACCGTCTGTCTCAGCACTGTCTGCCTCTGCACTGTCTGTCTCTGCACTGTCTGCCTCTGTACTGTCTGCCTCTGTACTGTCTGCCTCTGTACTGTCTGCCTCTGTACTGTCTGCCTCTGCACTGTCTGCCTCTGCACTCTCTGTCTCTGCACTGTCTGTCTCAGCACTGTCTGTCTCAGCACTGTCTCCCTCAGCACTGTCTGTCTCTGCACCGTCCCTCTCAGCACCGTCTCTCTCTGCACCGTCTCTCTCTGCACCGTCTGTCTCTGCACTGTCTGCCTCTGCACTGTCTGCCTCTGCACTGTCTGCCTCTGTACTGTCTGCCTCTGTACTGTCTGCCTCTGTACTGTCTGCCTCTGTACTGTCTGCCTCTGCACTGTCTGCCTCTGCACTCTCTGTCTCTGCACTGTCTGTCTCAGCACTGACTCTCCATCTCTCCACTATCAGTCCAGTCGTTTTAAGATGGTCAATTTAACCTTTTACCAGATGTCCAAACATCACCAGAAGAAGTCATCATCATAGAATTTACATTACAGAAGGAGGCCATTCGGCCCATCAAGTCTGCATCAGCTCTTGGAAAGAGCATCCTACCCAGGTCAACACCTTCACCCTATCCCCATAACCCAGTAACCCCACCCAACACTAAGGGCAATTGTGGACACTAAGGGCAATTTATCATGGCCAATCCACCTAACCTGCACATCTTTGGACTGTGGGAGGAAGCCGGAGCACCCGGAGGAAACACACGCACACACGGGGAGAACGTGCAGACTCCGCACAGACAGTGACCCAAGCCGGGAACCAAACCTGCGACCCTGGAGCTGTGAAGCATTTGTGTTAACCACTATGCTACTGTGCTGCTCAACAATATGTATAGAAGCTGCTGCTTATGCACAAGTTCCCCTGTTATGGGCAAGAGAGCAGTATCTGAGTATTCATATTAATTTTTCAAAGTTCAAATCCGAGATTTTGAGTTCAAAATAAAGCTCACAAGATTTTCTTTGCTAATTTTCTGAATGCAACTGCCTTGGAGATGGCTTTGACATTGTCATAAGATTGATCTCCAATCAGAACCTCCCTGGGTGCTGGCTGAAAACTGTCTCCAACATTTGGAAAATGTGTCACACAAACAACACCGCAAAGTCTGGATCCTGATTTATTTTTTATTTTCATTTCTTCCTTAAGGTAAAGCAACCCATCGCGTGCAAAGTGTGTGACAAATCATTCTCAACGTCATCGACCCTCCGAGTACACCAACGTGTTCACACAGGAGAGAAACCCTTCAGGTGTGAGGTGTGTGACAAATCATTCTCAAAGTCATCGACCCTCCGTAGACACCAACGCGCACACACAGGGGAGAAGCCCTTTAGGTGCGAGGTGTGTGACAAATCATTCTCACAGTTATCGAATCTCCACAGACACCAACGCATTCACACAGGGGATAAATCCTTCATGTGCAAAATGTGTGACAAATCATTCTTATGGTTATCGTCCCTCCATCAACACCAACGTGTTCACACAGGGGAGAAACCTTTCCCATGTGAGGTATGTGGCAAATTATTATTGGACCATTGGTTTCTTTTTTGTTTTAAATATTTTTATTCAGGCATTTATACATAAACATCAAGCACAACCAAAATCAAAAAGGTAACCAAAAGAGAACAAACAGGAGATCACACCGTAACTCAATGAGTATAAAGAACCACACAACACAGGAACAGCCTCTTCAGCCCTCCAAGCCTGTGCCGATCTCGTGTCCTATCTAGACCAATCGCCTATATCCTTCTATAACCCGTCTGTTCATGTGTCTATCCAGATAAGTCTTAAAGGTTGCTAACGTATCTGCCTCAACCACCTCACTTGGCCATCACCACCCTCTGTGTAAACAAAAAACCACCCCCCCTCACATCTCCACTGTACCTATCCCCCCTCACCTTGAACTTGTGCTCCCTTGTAATTGTCATTCCTGCCCTGGGAAAAGCCTCCAACTGTTCACCCTATTTATACCCCTCATAATCTACACCCCATCATTCTACCGTAATCCATGTACCTATCCAACAGCCGCTTGAAGGTCCCTAATGTTTCCAACTCAACTATTTCCACAGGCAGTGCATTCCATGCCCCCACTACTCTCTGGGTAAAGAACCTGTCATAATATACACACAAGTATATGATGGTGCATAGACAGACACTGACTGACACACTGAATGACCGATCAACACACAGAACACAGCAGCCAATCACCAGACAGGACACGGCCACGATAAAGCCAGAGGGCACTAGTTTTCCCGCTCTCTCGGGATGCACCCTCTGAAACAGCCAGAGCCCGTGATCAGCAACACGAACATCCACTATGTGGTAGCAGGATAGTCTGGTCAGGTTAGCCTCGGGTCTCCAGTCAACTCAACATAGTGTCAACCCACAGTGCAAGTATGTTTAACAGCTCATAGTTCAATAAAATATAGTTGTACTTCAACAAGTGTTGGTAGCCTGTCTCTCTCACTGCTATGGTAAATGCAGTCCTCGCAGACCCAGCATACCCAACACATCAGAACCTACCTCTGACATCCCCCCTATATCTTCCACCATTCACCTTAAATTTATGTCCCCTTGTAATGGTTTTTTCCCCTGATCATCTTATAAACCTCTATCAAGTCGCTCCTCATCCTTTTCCGTTCTAATGAGAAAAGGCCTAGCACCCTCAACCCTTCGTCGTAAGAACTACTCTCTATTCCTGGCAACATCCTGGTAAATCTCCTTTGCACCTTTTTCAAAGCTTCCACATCCTTCCTAAAATGAGGCGACCAGAACTGCACACAGTACTCCAAATGTGGCCTTACCAAGGTTTTGTACAGCTGCATCATCACCTCACGGCTCTTAAATTCAGTCACTCTGCTAATGAACGCTAACACACCATAGGCCTTCTTCACAACTCTATCCACTTGAGTGGCAACTTTCAAAGATCTATGAACATAGACCCCAAGATCTCTCTGCTCCTCCACATTGCCAAGAACCCTACCATTAACCCTGTATTCCGCATTCATATTTGTCCTTCCAAAATGGACAACCTCACACTTTTCAGGGTTATACTTCATCTGCCACTTCTCAGCCCAGCACTGCATCCTATCTATGTCTCTTTGCAGCCCTCCTCACTATCCACAACTCCACCAATCTTCGTAACGTCTGCAAATTTACTGACCCACCCTTCAACTCTCTCATCCAAGTCATTAATGAAAATCACAAACAGCAGAGGACCCAGAACTGATCCCTGCGGTACGCCACTGGTAACTGGGCTCCAGGCTGAATATTTGCCATCCATGACCACTCTCTGACTTCTATCGGTTAGCCAGTTCGTTATCCAACTGGTCAAATTTCCCACTATCACATCCCTCCTTACTTTCTGCATAAGCCTACCATGGGGAACCGTATCAAATGCCTTACTAAAATCCATGTACACTACATCCACTGCTTTACCTTCATCCACGTGCTTGGTCACCTCCTCAAAGAATTCAATAAGACTTGTGAGGCAAGACCTACCCCTCACAAATCTGTGCTGACTATCCCTAATCAAGCAGCGTCTTTCCAGATGCTCAGAAATCCTATCCATTTCTATTACTTTGCCTACCACCGAAGTAAGACTAACTGGCCTGTAATTCCCAGGGTTATCCCTATTCCCTTTTTTGAACAGGGGCACGACATTCACCACTCTCCAATCCCCTGGTACCACCCCTGTTGACAGTGAGGATGAAAAGATCATTGCCAACGGCTCTGCAATTTTCATCTCTTGCTTCCCATAGAATCCTTGGATATATCCCGTCAGGCCCGGGGACTTGACTATCCTCAAGTTTTTCAAAATGCCCAACACATCTTCCTTCCTGTCAAGTATCTCCTCGAGCTTACCAGTCTGTTTCACACTGTCCTCTCCAACAATATGGCTCCTCTCATTCGTAAATACTGAAGAAAAGTACTCGTTCAAGACCTCTCCTATCTCTTCTGACTCAATACACAATCTCCCGCTACTGTCCTTGATCGGACCCACCCTCTTTCTAGTCATTCTCATATTTCTCACAAATGTGTAAAAGGCGTTGGGGTTTTCCTTGATTCTACCCGCCAAAGATTTTTCATGCCCTCTCTTAGCTCTCCTAATCCCTTTCTTCAGCTATCTTGTATCCCTCAAGCGCCCTGTCTGAACCTTGTTTCCTCAGCCTTACATAAGTATCCTTCTTCCTCTTAACAAGACATTCAACCTCTCTTGTCAACCATGGTTTCCTTGCTCGACCATCTCTTCCCTGCCTGACAGGGTCATACATATCAAGGACACGTAGTATCTGTTCCTTGAACAAGTTCCACATTTCAATCGTGTCCTTTCCTGACAGCCTATGTTCCCAACTCATGCACTTCAGTTCTTGTTTGACAGCATCGTATTCACCCTTCCCCCATTGTAAATCTTGCCCTGTTGCACACACCTATCCCTCTTCATTGCTAAAGTGAAAGTCACAGAATTGTGGTCACTATCTCCAAAATGCTCCCCCACTAACAAATCTATCACTTGCCCTGGTTCATTACCAAGTACCAAATCCAATATGGCCTCCCCTTTGGTCGGACAATCTACATACTGTGTTAGAAAAGCTTCCTGGACACACTGCAGAAACACCACCCCATCCAAACTATTTGATCTAAAGAGTTTCCACTCAATATTTGGGAAGTTGAAGTCACCCATGACTATTACCCTGTGACTTCTGCACCTTTCCAAAATATGTTTCCCAATCTGTTCCTCCACATCTTAATAGAGGCATACAAAATGATCAGAGGGTTAGATAGGGTGGACAGCGAGAGCCTTCTCCCGCGGATGGAGGTGGCTAGCACGAGGGGACATAGCCTTAAATTGAGGGGTAATAGATATAGGACAGAGGTCAGAGGTGGGTTTTTTACGCAAAGAGTGGTGAGGCCGTGGAATGCCCTACCTGCAATAGTAGTGAACTCGCCAACATTGAGGGCATTTAAAAGTTTATTGGATAAGCATATGGATGATAAGGGCATAGTGTGGGTAGTTTTTTTTTCCATGTCGGTGCAACATCGAGGGCCGAAGGGCCTGTACTGCGCTGTATCGTTCTATGTTCTATCTCTGCTGCTATTGGGGGGCCTATAGAAAACTCCCAACAAGGTGACTGCTCCTTTCCTATTTCTGACTTCAACCTCTGAAAACCTTTTCCAACAATTTCACTATCACTGACATCAAGCTCACTGGTTTATAATTACCTGGATTATCCTTGCTACCCTTCTTAAATAACGGGACAACATTGTCTATCCTCCAATCCTCTGCGATCTCACCTGTGGCCAACGAGGAAACAAAGATTTCTGTTCGAGGCCCAGCAATTTCATCTCTTGTCTCCCTTGCAAATCTGGGATAGATGCCATCTGGCCCTGGATATTCATCTACCTTAAATGTGTCACAAGACAACACAGCAAAGTCTGGAACATGATTTATTTTTCATTTTAATTTCTTTCTTTAGGTAAAGCTGGTCCATAATGCCCAGGAGCGCTCGTTGACTGGAGGGTGGGTTCCGTACATCAAGCAGCTGAAGGAACAGGAGGAGTTCACCAGGAAGCTGTTTGACCTCTCCAACTCCACGATAACCAATGGCGGGTCAGATATGGGGATGAGTGAAGGTGATGTCAGCATGTTTAAACCATTGGGAGGTTAATTTATGTGACAAAAGATAATCATTGTGATTTTCTTCCCCTGACAGATACACAGGTGTCCATGGACACATCAGAAGGTGATGGAGGAGAGCTGGCAGCAGGGTCCGAGATTCCTGAAAGGGCTGATGAGGAAGGGACAGAGGTTAATACCTCACAGCAATGTGGCATGGCAGCTGCAGTGGAGGAGGGAGAGGAGGGTAAGGTGTCTAATTTTGAGGGTAGTGTTGGTGAGTTCAAGTTAAATATTGTGACCAGTGTGAAGGAGGAGGTCTGTGATGCTCTGGCTGCTGTAGTGGGGGGAGGGAGTCCAGATCCTTCTGGGGGTGAGGAACCTGCGGCTTTGGGAGCAGAAGCTCCGCAGTCTCCACGATCACAGGGACAACATCAGGCCCATGCTGCTGGTGAAGAAAATAAAGATGATCTGAAACCTCTGAAGCACTTGCATCAGGAACATGTTCAAAGTACAGAGAGTTATCAGGCCACTTCTACCTTGCTTCAACAAACTTTGACTGAATTTAAGACGGATGTCAGTCAGAATCTTCAAATAAACAATGAGATTCTTCAGCACCATCTAAAACGAAACAATGAGATTCTTCAGCAGCAGAATGAGGTTCTTTGTCAGCTTCTGCAAAGAAGCAGTGAGACTCTGGATGAAATGAGGCAGATTCTGTCTCAGATTGTAGCACCTGTACCTTCTGGCCAGCAGCAGCCCAGTGCAGAGACATCTGCTGCTGAACACGGCTCTGACACAGGAGAGGTCACGTCACGAGGATGGGGGAGACGCAGAAGGAATTAGGATCCCTCCCTCCAACACTGCCACCTCTTTATTCTTCTCCTCCTGTATTGTCATGAGGGATATTTTTCACTTTTTGGTCTGTATTTTGCCATGTCATAGAGCTTCTTTGTTGTGAGGACACTGCCAGAAGGGACCAGAATCCAGAAGACCCCTCCCCTCGATCATCGCCACCTCCCATTTTCGTGGGGCCAGGTATAGGCCAGGTCTGCATTTGCACATATCACAGAAGCACCTGTCCGTAGAAATCAGCAGCTGCCTCCACTTGTGTGGTTTTGGGATGAGAGGGTCTGAAACCCAACGTGTGCAGATTAAACCCGAGTGGAGTTCGTCTGAACTCTGTTCATTTGTTTGGATAGATTGTGTACCCTTGTGAGTGGAAAGGTACCCCTTTGAATATGGTCACCAGACACCTTGGGGAGTTAAGCTGCCTTTGCGAAAAAACATGTCATAAATCATAGTGCAGAAGGAGGTCAGTCGGCCCATTGAGTCTGCACTGACCATTCGAAAGACCACCCCACACAGACCCAATCCTCGCCCTTTCCCTGTAACCCCATCTAATCATTGTGGCAAATTTAGCATAGCCAATCCACCTAACCTGCCCCGCTTTGACAGTGGGAGGACACGGAGAGAACGTATAAACTCCATACAGATAGTCACCCGAGGTCAGAATCGAACCTGGGTCCCTGCCCCTGTGAACCAGCAGTGCCAACCACTGTGCCGCCCTCATTTGAGATATTGAAAAATTCGGCATGAATGTGTGCATAAAGTGCGCAAACCCATTAGAACTGAGAGCTCATTGAAATTGGCAGAAACAGTTGTCACAAATGTCAAGGGAGCTGTCCAGCTATACCAGCATTTAAAACTCCTGTCTTTAACTCTGAAAAAAACTGTTTGGAATGTTAGAAAATTATTGCCTTTTACTTTGTTGACAGAAGCCCGTTGACTGGGTAAAGGTGCATCCCAGTTTTCACAGCCACCCATTATCACAGAAGGGTGCTGGCCATTTCACAATTTGATTGACAACCAGAGTGGCTTAGTGGTATTGTCACTGGACTAGTAATTGAGAGACCAAGGATAATGCTCTGGGGACGCGAGTTCAAATCCCACCACCGCAGATTCAATCAAAATCTAGAATTTTAAGTCAAATGATGACCATGAAACCAATGTTGATTGTTGTAAAAACTCATCTAATTCATTAATGTCCTTTTCGGGAAGGAAATCTGCCATCCTTATGTGCACTCTATGTGACACTAGAGTCACAGCAATGTGGTTGACCCCTAATAAAAAGTGGCTATGGACAGTTTGAAGGAGGAGTATCAATTCCATTGCTTGTTTTTGTAGGAGATGATGCAATTGAATACAATGTTTGTTGTCAGAAGGGACAATGAAATTGAAAGAATTTAAATGTAATTTCTTTTTTATGAATGAATGTTTAAAAAAAATATAAAGTCTGCAACAGACACTTGGAACTTAATTTTATTTAATCTCAGCATGGGTCTTGACGTCTGCCTATTGTGGAAGGTGGGGGTGTTGTTATGGGTGGTGGAAGGGTAGTGGGTAGCGGCATAAGGTGGTTTTTGTTGGCACTTAGTTAGCACAGAGGCTAGAAAGAGGAATGTGAAGTGCCTGGGGGCAGAGGTTGGCATGGAAGGTATGATGAGCCATGGGTGTGGTTGGATGCATAACTTTGCACAAAAAGTATGAGAGGCTATGAGTGAGGGCATGAGATGACATAAGAGAGTATGAGGGGCCATGGTGGGAGGCGGCTGGGGCATTGTTTGGCATGGATCGGATGTGGAGAATGTGTGAGGGGTGACGGCTATTTTATATTGCTTTTTTAAAAAAATAATTTTTATTAAAGTTTTCACAAAATATCATCAACAGAAAAATACAGTATAAAATGCAAAAAATGTAAGGGAAACTCAGTAACAAAGTTAATAAATTAACACCCGCCCAAACACATAGCAAATATATACACCCAGACAAAACCTCCAATATATAGAAACAAAACTGAAATAAACCCCCCCGGTTGCTGCTGCCTCTGATCGTTGTCTACCGTTCTGCGAGGAAGTCGAGGAACAGTTGCCACCGCTTGAAAAACCCCTGTACCGACCCCCTCAAAGCAAATTTCACCCTTTCCAATTTGATAAACCCCGCCATGTCATTGATCCACACTTCAACGTTTGGGGCCTCCCATCCCTCCTTAGATTCTTAGAACAGTACAGCACAGAACAGGCCCTTCGGCCTTCGATGTTGTGCCGAGCAATGATCACCCTACTCAACCCCACGTATCCACCCGATACCCGTAACCCAACAACCCCCCCCCTTAACCTTACTTTTTAGGACACTACGGGCAATTTAGCATGGCCAATCCACCTAACCCGCACATCTTTGGACTGTGGGAGGAAACCGGAGCACCCGGAGGAAACCCACGCACACACGGGGAGGACATGCAGACTCCGCACAGACATTGACCCAGCCGGGAACCGAACCTGGGACCCTGGAGCTGTGAAGCATTTATGCTAACCACCATGCTACCGTGCTGCCCACTGAAGAAGAATCCTGCGCCAGGCTACCAGAGACGCAAAGGCCAGAATACCGGCCTCTTTCGCCGCCTGCACTCCTGGCTCCTCTGCAACCCCAAATATTGCGAACCTCCAGCCCGGTTTGACCCTGGACCCTGAACACAGTCCTCGCTACATCCGTACTTCTCCTCCAGCTCACCCAGGCTCGCGAACTTCCCATCCACGAATAGATCCCCCAACCTCCTTATCCCTGCCCTGTGCCACCCCGCAAACCCTCCGTCTATCCTCCCCGGGACAAAGTGATGGTTTCCCCGTATCGGGGTCCACACCGAGGCCCCCAACTCCCCCCTGTGCCGCCTCCACTGCCCCCAGATTTTGAGGGTAGCCGCCAACACCGGGCTCGTGGTATACCTCGTTGGAGGGAGCGGCAGCGGCACCGTTGCCAGCGCCTCCAGACTCGTACCCTCACAAGACGCCGTTTCCAACCTCTTCCATGCCGCCCCCTCCCCCTCCAGCACCCACTTGCGCACCATCACCACATTAGTGGCCCAGTAGTATCCACAGAGATTGGGCAGCGCCAGTCCCCCCCCTCCCCCCATCCCTGCTCCGCTCCGCTCTTCACCCTTGGAGTCCCACGTGCCCACACAAATCCCGTAATGCTCCTATTGACCCATCTAAAAAAGGCCTTCGGGATAAGGATGGGGAGGCACAGGAACTGAACAAACCTCGGGAGCACCGTCATCTTGACTGACTGCACCCTACCCGCCAAAGACAGCAGAGAGGAGCTTTAGATATTTGGGGGTCGAGATGGCCAGGAGCTGGGGGGCCCTGCATAGATTTAATTTCACGAAGCTGGTGGAGCAGATGGAGGTTCTCTGCCCTTTTTAGTAGACCCCACTCCCCTCCCCCCCTACCCCCATCCCCCCTCCCCTCCCCCCACCCTCCCAGTCCCCCGCTCCCCTCCCTCCACCCGTCCCCCCTCTCTCCCCCTCCCACCCCTCTCTCCCCCTCCCACCCCTCTCTCTCCCCCACCCTTCCCCCGTCCCCCTCCCTCCTTCCCCACTCCCCCTCCTCCCCACCTCACCTTCCCCCCTCTCCCACCCTCCCCCACTCCGCCTCCCTCCCACCTCCCCGTCCCCCCTCCCCTCCTCTCCCCCTCCCCTCCCCTCCCTGCTACCCTACCCTCCCCGCTACACTCCCCTCCTCCCCTCCCCTCCCCCCTACCCCGCACCCCCAACCCTCCCCCCTACTCTCCCCACCGCTTCACCCCACCCCTCCCCCCTTCCACCCTCCACGACTCGCCTCCCCTACGCTCCCCTCCCCTCCCTCCCTCCCTCCCCCACTTCCCCCCTCCCCCACATCCCCCTCCCACCTCCCCATCACCCCATCCCCCCCACCCCTCCACCACTCCCTCCCCCCTCCTCCCCCTCCCCCTCCTCCCCTTTCCCCCTACCCTCCCCTCCCCTCCCCCACCTCACCCTCCCCTCCCCTCCCCCACCTCCCCCCTCCCACTCCCTCCCCCCCCCCTCCCCCTCCGCCCCCTCCCCCTCCGCCCCCTCCCCCTCCGCCCCTCCCTCCCCCTCCCTCCCCTCCTCCCCTCCCCTCCTCCCCCTCCCCCTCCCTCCCCCTCCCTCCCTCCCACCATCCCTCCTCCCCTCCCTCCCACCATCCCTCCCCCCCTCCCTCCCCCCCCTCCCTCCCCCTGCCTCCCTCCTTCCCTCCCTCCCCCTGCCTCCCTCCCCCTCCCTCCCCCTGCCTCCCTCCCCCTCCCTCCCCCTCCCTCCCCCTGCCTCCCTCCCCCCTCCCTCCCCTCCTCCCTCCCTCCCTCCTCCCTCCCTCCCCCCTCCCTCCCCCCTCCCTCCCTCCTCCCTCCCTCCCCCCTCCCTCCCCCCTCCCTCCCTCCTCCCTCCCTCCCTCCCTCCCTCCCTCCCCCCTCCCTCCCTCCCTCCCTCCCCCTACCTCCCCCCCTCCCTCCCCCCTCCCTCCCTCCCTCCCTCCCCCTCCCTCCCTCCCTCCCTCCCCCTCCCTCCCTCCCTCCCCCTCCCTCCCTCCCTCCCTCCCCCTCCCTCCCTCCCTCCCTCCCCCCTCCCTCCCCTCCCTCCCTCTCCCATCCTCCCCTCCCTCCCTCTCCCACCCTCCCCTCCCTCCCTCTCCCACCCTCCCCTCCCTCTCCCACCCTCCCCTCCCTCACCCCTCCCTCCCCTCCCTCCCCTCCCTCCCTCCCTCCTCGTCCCTCCCTCCCCCTCCCCCTCCCTCTCCCTCCCCCTCCCTCCCTCCCCCGTCCCTCCCTCCCCCTCCCCCTCCCCTTCCCCCTCTCTTCCCCTCCCCCCCCCCTCCCTCCCTCCCTCCCTCCCTCCCCCTACGGGGACCCCCCTTCCCCCCACTCCACTCCCCCTACCCCCGTTCCCCTCCCCTCCCCCCACCCTCCCCGTTCCCCGCTCCCCTCCCTCCACCCGTCCCCCTCTCTCCCCCCTCCCACCCCTCCACCCGTCCCCCTCTCTCCCCCATCCCACCCCACTCCCCCTCCTCCCCACCTCACCTTCCCCCCTCTCCCACCCTCCTCCTCCCCTCCCCTCCCTGCTCCCCTCCCCTCCCCGCTACCCTCCCCTCCTCCCCCACCCCCCTCCCCTCCCTCCCCTACCCCGCACCCCCTACCCTCCTCCCTAGCCCCTCCTTCCACTCCCACTGTCCCACCACTCCCCCCTACTCTCCCCACCGCTCCCCTCCCCTCCCTCCCTCCCCCTTCCCCCTCCCTCCCCTTCCCTCCCTCCCCCCTCCCCACTTCCCCCCCTCCCACCTCCCCTCCCCCACCTCCCCCTCCCTCACCCCTTCCCCCCCTCACAACCCCCTTCACCCCCCTCCCACCCCCCTCACCCCCTCCCCAACACCCCCTCCCCCCTCCTCCTCCCTCCTCCCCCCCTCCTCCCCCTCCCCTCCCACTCCCCAATACCTCCCCCTACCCTCCCCTCCCACTCCCTCCCCCTCCCCTGCCCTCCCCCTCCGCCCCCTCCCCCTCCGCCCCTCCCTCCCTCCCTCCCCCTCCCTCCACTCCTCCCCTCCCCTCCTCCCTACCCACTCCTCCCTCCCCTCCTCCCCCTCCCCCCCACTCCCCCTCCCCACCACTCCCCCTCCCCCTCCCTCCCTCCCACCTTCCTCCCCCCCCCCCCCTACCCCCCTCCCTCCCTCCCCCTCCCCCCTCCCCCCTCCCTCCCTCCCTCCTCCCCCACCCCTCCTTCCCTCCCTCCCCCCTCCTTCCCTCCCCCCCTCCCTCCCTCCCCCCCCTCCCCCCCCCTCCCTCCCCCCCTCCCTCCCCTCCCCCCCTCCCCTCCCTCCCCCCCTCCCTCCCCCCCTCCCTCCCCCCCTCCCTCCCCCTCCCTCCCTCCCTCCCTCCCTCCCTCCCTCCCTCCCTCCCTCCCTCCCCCCCTCCCCCTCCCCCCCCCTCCCCCCCCTCCCTCCCCCCCCCTCCCCCCTCCCTCCCCCCCTCCCTCCCCCCCCCTCCCCCCCCTCCTCCCTCCCCCCCTCCCTCCCTCCCCCCCTCCCTCCCTCCCCCCCCTCCCCCCTCCCCCCTCCCTCCCTCCCTCCCCTCCCCCCTCCCTCCCTCCCTCCTCTCCCTCCCCTCCCTCCCCCCTCCCTCCCTCCCTCCCCCCTCCCTCCCTCCCTCCCCCTCCCTCCCCCCTCCCCCCTCCCTCCCTCCCCCTCCCTCCCTCCCCCCCTCCCTCCCTCCCTCCACCCCTCCCTCCCCCTCCTCCCCCCTCTCCCCCCTCCCTCCCTCCCCCTCCCTCCCCCTCCCTCCCCCCTCCCTCCCTCCCTCCCCCCTCCTCTCCCTCCCCCCTCCCTCCCTCCCCCCTCCCCCCCTCCCTCCCCCCTCCCCCCTCCCTCCCCCCTCCCTCCCCCTCCCTCCCCCTCCCTCCCCCCTCCCTCCCTCCCCCTCCCCCCTCCCTCCCTCCCCCCTCCCCCTCCCTCCCCCCTCTCCCCCTCCCCTCCCTCTCCTCCTCCCCCCTCCCTCCCCCCCTCCTCCCCCTCCCTCCCTCCCCCCTCCCTCCCTCCCCCTCCCTCCCCCTCCCTCCCCCTCTCCCCTCCCTCCCCCTCTCCCCCTCTCCCTGCCCTCCCTCCCTCTCTCCCCCCTCCCTCCCTCCCCCCCTCCCTCCCTCCCCCCTCCCTCCCTCCCTCCCCCCCCTCCCTCCCTCCCCCTCTCCCCCTCCCTCCCTCCCCCTCCCTCCCTCCCCCCCCCTCCCTCCCTCCCCCCCCTCCCTCCCTCCCCCCTCCCTCCCTCCCTCCCCCCTCCCTCCCTCCCCCTCCCTCCCCCTCCCTCCCCCCCCTCCCTCCCCCTCCCCCCCCTCCCTCCCCCTCCCTCCCCCCCCTCCCTCCCCCCCCTCCCTCCCTCCCTCCCCCCTCCCTCCCCCTCCCTCCCCCCCCTCCCTCCCTCCCCCTCCCTCCCCCCCCTCCCTCCCTCCCCCTCCCTCCCCCCCCTCCCTCCCTCCCCCTCCCTCCCCCTCCCTCCCTCCCCCTCCCTCCCCCTCCCTCCCCCCCCCTCCCTCCCCCTCCCTCCCTCCCCCTCCCTCCCTCCCCCTCCCTCCCTCCCTCCCCCTCCCTCCCCCTCCCTCCCTCCCTCCCCCTCCCTCCCCCTCCCTCCCCCTCCCTCCCCCTCCCTCCCTCCCCCCTCCTTCCCCCCCTCCCTCCCTCCCCCCTCCTTCCCCCCTCCCTCCCTCCCCCCTCCTTCCCCCTCCCTCCCTCCCCCCTCCTTCCCCCCTCCCTCCCTCCCCCCTCCTTCCCCCCTCCCCCCTCCTTCCCCCCTCCCTCCCTCCCCCCTCCTTCCCCCCTCCCTCCCTCCCCCCTCCTTCCCCCCTCCCTCCCTCCCCCCTCCTCTCCCCCTCCCTCCCTCCCCCCTCCTCCCCCCTCCTTCCCCCCCTCCCTTCCTCCCTCCCCCTCCCACCCTCCCCTACCTCCCCTTCCCTCCCTCCCCCTCCCTCCCCTCCCTCCCTCCCTCCCACCCCTCCTCCCCTCCCTCCCCTCCCTCCCCTCCCTCCCCTCCCTCCCCTCCCTCCCTCCCTCCCTCCCCTCCCTCCCTCCCTCCCTCCCTCCCTCCCCTCCTTCCCTCCCCGTCCCTCCCTCCCCCCCTCCTCCCTCCCTCTCCCCTCCTCCCTCCCTCTCCCCTCCCTCCCTCCTCCCTCCCTCCTCCCTCCCTCCCCCCTCCCTCCCTCCCCCCTCCCTCCCTCCCTCCCCCCCTCCCCCCCTCCCCCCCTCCCTCCCTCCCCCCCTCCCTCCCTCCCCCCCTCCCCCCCTCCCCCCCTCCCCCCCTCCCTCCCCCCCCCTCCCCCCCCTCCCCCCCTCCCTCCCCCCCCCTCCCCCCCTCCCCCCCTCCCCCCCTCCCCCCCTCCCTCCCTCCCTCCCCCCTCCCTCCCTCCCCCCTCCCTCCCCCTCCCTCCCTCTCCCTCCCTCCCCCTCCCTCCCCCTCCCTCCCCCTCCCTCCCCCTCCCTCCCTCCCCCCCTCCCTCTCATGGCAATAGCTGAACCATCAATCTCGGTGGTCGGTGAGTTCGTCAGGGACACTCCATCACGTGCCCGTGTGGGGTAGCTGTGGGAGAGGGTGGGGGGAAGGGACTGCACACCCGGCACCGACGTTTCACCACTCGTCAACCCGAGCGACACTCGGTCACCATCACGATCCCCGTGGCAACGGAAAAATCACACAGTCTTACAAGTTAGGTGCAACAGTGAGTTTAATGGTGAATATTATGTACAGATGCCCTAGCCCCTACAACTAATCTGTGCCCTTCACCCGTGCCAACGTACTCTGTGCCCCTCTTCATTGCCTTACGGACCCTATCACTACGTCCAAGTGATTCCCCAGATGGTACAGCAGGAGTGGAGGCGGACTGCTGAGAATCACCCCCTGCAACATGTCTCCCCGTCGGCACTCGTTTCCTGGGGCGACCCGGCCTTGATGGGCCAGGCTGCTATGCGGGCATTTTGGATGATGTGGTGCCACCCTGCTCTGCCCACTGCCCACCCGGTGCACCAGGGATGGGACGGGGTGGGGGGGAGGCCGAGCGTTCAGGGACGTCCCGTGATGGAGTTAATGGGAGGGGCCCCAGAACCACATCCTCCCTCGAGGAGCCTGGTGACCCCCGGGCCTCACTGTAGGATGGAGGTGCGAGCGGGGAGGTGCCCCGTCGCCCCACCGACACCTGGCGCTGCCAGTCCTGGAGGCCTGCAACCATATCGACCAGGGTCCGAAGATTCGCAGAGACGGAGTCCAGGGAGTGAGACATTCCTGCCAGGGACTGTGCGAACTCAACCTGTGAGTGCGCGACACCATCTAGCACGTGTGTCGGGCAGTCGATGACTGCTGGGACTGTGCCATGGCGTGCTGGGACTGTGCCATGACATGCTGGGACTGGGCCAGGGCCCGTAGCGCACCGGCAATGTCGTTTTGGCTCTGGCGTATTGCTGCCTGTGAGAGGGCAGCCCTGTCCAGGGCCGAGGATGATGCGTGCACATTAAGCCCAATGCCTTGCAGAACCTGACCCATGGCCAAAACCGTTTCACCCATTGCCTCGACCGCGGATGGCACCCGTGCGATGTCGGCCTGGGTGGCTGCCATGAGCGGCACCACTCCCTGCTCCTGGACGCGGTTTGACTCCTCTAACTACGGTTGCTGGAAGACGGCCCTCATCCCGTCATTGTGTCCCTGGGTTTCAAAATGCATCGGCTGTCCACGTGGGTTGAGTAAATCCAGGAACCCGGGAAACGTCTGGGAGCCAGCTGAATGCTGGGCCTGGGCTGCCTTCCGACCGTCCAGCCCCTCCGCTGCTCCGACCTCCACCTGCTGTACTAACTCAGCAGTGTAGTGCACACCAGACCGTGACCCAGAAACCTCATCACTTAATTGCCCAACCGAGGTGAGTGTCTCTGGGATGGTGGATGGTGTGGGAGACAGCAGTGCCACAAGCTCTAGGTCTTTGTCCGTCATAAAACCAGCAGTGTCCTCGTCCCAGTCATATTCAAGCGCAGGCTGCACGCGGCCCAAGTCTGATTCCCCCTCAGGTGACTCTGTTGAGTGTGTCGCCGTCCTGTGTGCTTCCTGCTCGAGGGTCCGGGGTTGGGAGGATGGCACTCCTGGCTGACCTCCTGCCACCCTCTGGGGTGCGGCCCTGGATGCGGTAGTCATGGCAGATGGTCGCCTGTGTGTGGCAGCAGACGGCCCTGGACGTTCGTCACCACGCCCTAGGGAACAGAATAATATGGGGTTAGTTAGACACGCTCGGCCGGGCGTAGGATGGTCCAGTGGGTAGAGTGTGAGGGGACAGAGGATGGGCTGGGGAGGGGGGGGGAGGGGGTTGTCATGCAGGGTTGTCTCACTTGGTTCTGCACCTCCATCCTCGCATTGCGCGACCTCCCGGGTGGCAGATCCCCCAGCAAGGTCCAGTGCCCTCTGCTCGAACACTGTCAGGGGGTGCATGATGGGTGAACTCCCTCCGGTCCTGTTCTGCTCCCGGTTGTTGTGAGCAGTCTTGTCCTGTTTGGGGGGGGGGGGGGGGGGGGGGGAGATCATGGATAGATCATCACAATTCGGCAGGGAACATCATTGGCACAGGTTTGGGGGGAAAGTTGGAGCTACACCATGGCATCTCTCCAGGGGGTCGTAGCGCTCATGTGGGTCTGTGACAACTTTGTTAACCACCCTCCACTCACTCTGGCCCCCCATCCCCCTCCCTCTCGTGCCCGGGGGGGAAGGTGGGTGATGAGGGACATTGGGGGGGGGGGGACATTGTTGTGACCCGGGGGCACCCTCTTGGCACTTACCCTGGCATCCCTGGTGAGGTCGTGGAGCTTCTTCTGGCACTGCTCGCCAGACCAAGGGGTCTGCCTCACTGCCGTGCCCACCTCACGCCAGGCCCGTCGCACAACACTGGCAGGGTGGCGATGCCCTCTTCTAGGGCAGATGATGCCCCTCTTTGCGCCACCTCATCGAGGAGGGTCTCGAGGTCAGTCTCACCGAACCTCGGGACGGCCCTCCGTGGCTCTGACATTTTCACCCCCTCACTTGTTGTGGTCGCTCACGCCCTTTAACGACACTTTTGGCGTCATTCCCCACGTGTTTCATGCGGCCCCACTCCTAGCCCATTTCCGGGGCAAGAATCGATCGGGAACGGGGCCGTTTCGAGCCGAGTGAAACTCAGCCGAGTTCACGACAGCCTTCCCGATGCCTCGATATGGACACCAAACCTGCACACAAAATTTCAGGTGTGGCCTCATCATGGCTCTGTATAATTTCAGCAAGACATCCCTGCCCCCGTACTTGAATCTTCTCAGCCAAGATACTGTTTGCTTTCTTTACCACCTGCTACACCTGCATATTTACCTTCACCAACAGGTGCATGAGGACACGAGGTCTTGTTGCACATACCCTTCTCCTACTTTATGGCCATTCACATAATACTCTGCCTTCCATTTTTGCTACCAAAGTGGATTACCTCTCATTTATCTAAATTGTACTGCATGTGCCATTCATTTGTCCATCTCTGCATCCTCCACTCAGCTCCACCTCCCATCTAACTTTGTGGCATCTGCAAATTTGAAGGTATTACATTTTGTTCCCTCATCCAAATCAAAAATATATAAGTTGTGAATAGCTGGGGTTCCAGCACCAATCCCTGCCATATCCTACTTGTCACTGCCTGCCATTTGGAAAAAGATCCGTCACTTCCTGCCCTTTGTTTCCTGTCTGCCAAACAGTTTTCTATCTATCTCAATACACTATCCCAAATCCGAGCGCATTAATTTTACATGCTAATCTCTGATGTGGGACTTTGTTGAAAGCCTTCTGAAAATTAAATAAACCACAGCCACTGGCTCTCTCTCATCAACACTACTAGTCACATACTCGAAGAATTCTAGTAAATTTGTTAAGGCTGATTTTCCTTTCGTAAATCCAATCCTGCCACTGTTTTCTAAGTGCTCTGCTAGAAAATAGTCTAGAATTTTCCCCACTACCAACTTCAGGCTTACAGGTCCATAATTCCCTGATTTCTCTCTCCCCTCCTTTTTAAATAGTGGGGTTACTTTAGCTACTTTACACTCTTTCAATCTGCAGGAATTGTTCCAGTCTAGAATCTTGGGAGATGACCACAAACACATTCACTATTTCTGGAGCCACTTCTTTACGTGCTCTGGGAAGTGGATTATTAGCCTGAGGGATTTATCAGCCCTGGGAAGTGGATTATTAGCCTGAGGGATTTGTCATCTCTGGGAAGTGGATTATTAGCCTGAAGGATTTATCAGCCTTCAAGCCTATCAATTTCCCAAACACCATTTCTTAGTTCCTTCAGCCCGACCGGCCAAAAACTGTCAGGGTAGCGATAGTGGATCAGGATGGCCTGATCATGGAATCGGCAGCTTTCCAAACCCCCTACTCAGCCCAGCAAGCTGAACTCTTTGCCCTCACCCGCGTTTGCATACTTGGAATGGACCGCCGAGTGAATATTTATACCGACTCGGGGTATGCCTTCGGGGTAGTCCATGACTTCGGACAACGCTGCAAAAATAGGGGATTCCTCACCTCAGCGGGGACTGAGATATCCCATCAAAGGTTATTTAATTACCTACTGCAGGCCCTCCTTTTGCCCACGCAGATTTCTGTTATTAAATGTGCTGCCCACACGAATGGTAAGACCCCGGTTGAAATTGGTAATGGACGCGCAGATAAAACATAAGTCATCGTTTCTTCATTCATGTGGTGAAACTGGACCAGTTTGGGGACCTTTTGGTTCCAGGGGGTTTTGAGGGGCTTGCCATAAAGGATCTCTGCAGGAGAGAGTCGGGCCGGTCCTGCAGGTGTAACCCGCAGCTGGAAAAGGGCGACACGGAGCAACTTAAGCCATGTTAACCCCGTTTCCGCTCTCAGTTTAGCTAACTTCGTTTTGAGAGTCTGATTGTGTCTTTCAACAAGCCCGACGGCCTGTGGCCTCTATGCACAGTGTAACTGTTGGCGTATGCCCAGTTGGGAGCAGAACTCCTTGTTAATCTGACCGATAAAGTGGGCCCCATTGTCAGAACTTAACTGAGCGGGTATTCCGTACCAGGGAATGATTTCTCTCATTCGAACCTTAACCACAGTAGCAGCTTTGTTATCAGTAGTTGGATATGCCTCAATCCATTTGCTGAATACGTCCACAATAACCAAAACATATTTGTAACATTGACATCTTTCCAACTCAATGTAATCCATCTGGAGCGTTTCAAAGGGCCACTGGGCAACGGGGTTTTCCCCATCTCACACCTTGCCGGTGTTATACTGCTGGCAAATCAAACACCGGTTACCTATACGCTGGGCAAGCACCTGTAATTTGGGATGCCACCAAGTGTCCAGTAGCAAGTCGCTAGTCCCCTGAGCCCCACAGTGAGTTGCAAAGTGCACACATTCGATGACCCACAACGCTAGTGATCGGACATGCAGGTCTGATGTGCTGGAGTGGTCCATAAACAAGATACAGGATCATATGTACAACCCAACTGTTTCCACATTTTCTCATCACCCTCAGGAGCGTACTCCTGTAACCTTATGACGTCTTGGATGGTTGGCATTAGCTTCTCAGAGGCAGACTTGTCTTTCAGAGCTTTTGGTCTGACCCATGGACCGAATGGCCTCCTTCTGCACTGTAAATTCTATGATTAGGCACCACCAACTGCTGAGTCTGCGCGGCTGTCCACGCCTCATTCTCTGCACGATAGACACCTTCCCATGTACATATGTCCGTTAACTCACCACTTGTACATAGTCAGGCATGTCACGTTCCAAAACTTATTTCTAAAAAAGGGGAGATGTCATAATATCCACTCATGTATATAATGAGATGCAGACAGGCAGTGATTGACAAACAGGATGACCAATGAACACACAACACAGAACAACCAATCACCAGACAGGACACCACCACTATAAAGCCCACTATAAGCCCACAGAGCATTCAGACTCTCTCTCTCTCAGGACCCAGCTACTGAGACAGTCAGAGTGCACAAGTTAGTGAGCACTATTACCATGCGGTAACTAGTAAGTCTGGTCAAGCCAGTAAGAGGTCATCAGTTGGATTAGTAGAGTGTCAACCCACAGCTGAACATGTACAGCAATCCACTGGTTAAATAAAACAGTGTTGGATCATCTCCTGTGTCAGACGGCTGCAGAGGAGATTTACTAGGATGTCGCCTGGGCTGGAGAGTTTTAGCTATGAAGAGAGATTGGGCTGTTTTCGTTGGAGCAGAGGACACTGAGGAAGGACATGATTGAGATGTATGAAATTATGAGTGTCATCAATAGAGAAGGAGAACCTTTGTCCTTGGTGGAGGGATCAATGACCAAGGGGGCATAGATTGACAGTAAGGGGCAGGTAATTTAGAGGGGATGTGAGAAAAAACTTACCAGGAGGGTGGTGGGAGTCAGGAACGTACTGCCTGAAAGGGTGGTGGAGGCACAGACCACCATTATATGAGACATAAAAGGTCGAGAGAGCAGTTAATAAAGCATGCCGTTTCCTGCGCTTTATTATTAGGGGCATAGCGTACAAGAGCAAGGAGGTTATGTTGAACTTATACAAGATACTAGTTCGATCATGGCTTTTTATAAATATCATTCACGGGATGTGGGCATCTCTGGTTAGGCCAGCATTTATTGCCCATCCCTAGTTGCTCTTCAGAATGGTAGTGAGCTGCCTTCAACAAAATAGGCTGCTATGGCCAGATGCCATACCCATAGTAATGTATGCTCTGAGAAATCAGAGAAATCGTAACACGGGTTTAACCCCGTATGAGATATTAATGGAATGTCCTATGACAACTGGAACTAGACCCCCAATGACTCCAGTGGCAGTCGCCTTAATTTGGGCAGATGAGACATCACTAAAATATGTCCAGGCCATGTGTGAAACAGCTGGAAAAGAAAACATGAAACGGTGCAACAGGCTCAGATGCATCCAAAAGAGGGAAATACACTCCCTTTAAACCTGGAGATCAAGTATATGTGAAAGCTCTAAACGAAGATTATTTTTCTCCCAGGTGGAATGGACCCTACCAAGTGCTGCTAACAACCCGAACAACCGTTAAAGTAAAAGAAAAGCCAGATGGGATACACGCAACTCGTGTAAACTCCATCATATGGAACTGTGAGAGTACTAGCGAAATGATAACCTGAAGAGAATGTTATCTTTTGTTATCATGAAGAGAACGGCGTTGATGTTTTTATGTTATATTAATCCAACATCATGTAGAGGGTAAACTGCATACTAACACCTTAATATACATGTCTCATTCAAACGCAGAAAGGGTAAATTAATTCAGTTGTTGAGTTTGTACACAAATTCCCAGATGCGTGGAGGAGGGCTTCCCTGTGCGACCTATCCCATTCACCAGTAAAGAGATAGCAGAATGGGCTCGAAGACAAAATAGTACAGGACGTGGTGTCCTGGTGAAGATACACAGAATATGTTCGATTGGAGATTAGCTAGATACAATATGAATAGGTTTGAGGAATAGTGGGGGCGTGGGTTTAATGTAACAAGTCAACCACCCTGGTTGATCCTTCCCAATTATACTGGAGTCCCAAAATGAAGGATGTGCTTTACGAATCATAACACATCTGGGACCCACTCAGTAGGCACGAGTCAGTGTGATCAGACCTTGAATTGGCAACCCACTATGTTCCACCTTACAGCTAAAGGACTATTCTGATTGGTCAGGAGTTGAAAATCAAACTAGTGGAGACTCCTGGGAAGGGGGTGTCATTATATCCACTCATGTGTATAATGAGATGCAGACAGGCAGTGATTGACACACAGGATGACCAATGAACACACAACACAGAACAACCAATCATCAGACAGGACACCACCACTATAAAGCCCACAGGGCATTAAGACTCTCTCAGGACCCAGCTACCGAGACAGTCAGAGTGCACAAGTTAGTTGGCACTATTACCATGCGATAGCTAGTAAGTCTGGTCAAGCCAGTAAGAGGTCATCAGTTGGATGAGTAGAGTGTCAACCCACAGCTGAACATGTACAGCAGTCCACTAGTTAAATAAAACAGTGTTGGATCATCTCCTGTGTCAGACGTTTGTTTCTAACTTCCCTGCATCCAGTTGCAGTCAACGTCGAACCAACCTGCCTAACACAATAGTACCAGAGTGCTATTACTCCTGTCGAACCTACCTCGAGTGAATCTGCAACGGCCAGCAAGCGGCCATACAGCGAAATGGAAAACATCCAGCCTCCTCCGCAGCTCCGGCAACGTCGCCGCCAATTGGAAAATCTTCAAGCAAAAGTTCCTCCTGTATATCGAGGCCTCTGAGGCAGCATCGGATGCCAGGAAGATCGTGCTATTTCTCTCGACTGCAGGAGATCACGCCATCCATATCTCCAACTCGCTTACATTTGCCGATGGCGAAGACAAGAGGAAGTTCAAGACAGTTCTGCTAAAATTCAACAGCCACTGCAACATTGAGGTGAATGAGAGCTTTGAATGGTACATCTTCCAACAGAGGCTTCAGGGTAAGGATGAACCTTTTCAGTCCTTCCTGACCCATCTCCGCATCCTAGCGCAGTCATGTAATTATGGCTCGACGGCTGATTCCATGATCCGGGATCAGATCGTTTTCAGGGTCCACTTCGATTCTCTGCGGCAGCAGCTTCTCAAAATCAAACAGTTGACCCTCTCCGTCGCTATCGAGACAAGCGTAGTCCATGAGCATGCCAAGAATCGTTACTCCCACATCAGGGCAGCAGAAACTGCAAACCTGGCCTCCCACGGGGCAGAACGGGTGCAGGCCTTGGAAAAATGCAAGGCCTGAGTATCGACGACACTTTTCCCGAGTCCCAACGCATGCGCGCCACAGCCGGGTGGACGACGAAGCCGACAACCCTAATGCGCAGGTGCGTACATCGGCCGACCGCACTGCGCATCCGCGTTGGCGCACAGAACGTTCTGACGTCAGCGTTATGACGTGTCCGAATTGTGGCTCTGCCCATTTAAAGCGGCAATGTCCAGCCAAAGGACGGTGATGTCTACAGTGTGGGAAGCATGGCCATTACACGGCCTTCTGCAGGTCCGCTCCACCGATTATCAGCCAGCGATTCCAGATACGGCGCAGAAGTGTCCGCTCGGTACAACAAGACATGCAGGATGCTGACCCCGACAGCCCAACGGACCCCGATGCTGACTGCCTCGAGTCTCCATATTGGGTGGGCATCATAACCACACGTGAGCTGGTCTCCAACGCACCTGCAACCCGCCTTTTGATCCTCAGTGTGGATCCCGATGATGAGTGGTGTGCTATCCTCACAGTCAACCAGGCTCGCATCCGATTTAAACTCGACACCGGCGTGTCTGCGAACCTCATATCACAGTCAGATCTCGACAGCATCCGTGACCAACCTAGCATTCTTCCACCAGCCTGCCAGCTCCTTGACTACAATGGCAATGCCATAGCTGCCAGTGGATCGTGTCGGCTAGGTGTACCTCACAAGGCAATCAAGGCAACATTACGATTCGAGATCGTCCGACCTGACAGGGCGTCCCTGCTCGGTGCTCACGCCTGCAAGCTCCTGAATCTGCTTCAGCGAGTCCACACCATGTCCTCGATACCGGTGACTGCCTGCCCGCTGTGAATCTCCAGGCAGAGATAGATGACATTCTCACACAATACCACAACGTGTTTTATGGAATGGGCATGCTCCCATATCGCTACAAAATTTTGCTCAAGCTAAACGCCACTCCAGTGATCCATGCACCACGCTGGGTGCCAGCTCCTCTCAAGGATTGTCTGAAAAAGCAGCTGCAAGATGTCCAAGACTAGGGCATCATCTCAAGGGTCACGGAACCAACAGACTGGGTCAGCTCCATGGTCTGCGTCAAGAAGCCCTCTGGTGAACTCCGCATTTGCATTGATCCCAAAGACCTGAACCGCAACATCATGCGAGAGCATAGAACATAGAACAGTACAGCACAGAACAGGCCCTTCGGCCCTCAATGTTGTGCCGAGCCATGATCACCCTACTCAAACCCACGTATCCACCCTATACCCGTAACCCAACAACCCCCCCCCTTAACCTTACTTTTATTAGGATACTACGGGCAATTTAGCATGGCCAATCCACCTAACCCGCACATCTTTGGACTGTGGGAGGAAACCGGAGCACCCGGAGGAAACCCACGCACACAGGGGGAGGACGTGCAGACTCCACACAGACAGTGACCCAGCCGGGAATTGAACCTGGGACCCTGGAGCTGTGAAGCATTTATGCTAACCACCATGCTACCCTGCTGCCCCTGCACTACCCAATCCCGAAGCATGAAGAGTTAACCAGTGAGATAGCTCATGCCAAATTCTTCACCAAGCTGGACGCCTCCCGTGGCTTCTAGCAAATACAGCTGGACATGTCCAGTCGGAAGCTGTGCACATCTAACACTCCGTTCCGCCGCTATTGCTACAACCACATGCCTTTCAGTACCATATCAGCTTCCAAAGTATTTCATCGCATTATGGAGCAAATGATGGAGGGTATCGAGGGGGTGCGAGTCTATGTGGACGACGTGATCATCTGGTCCACAATGCCCGAGGATCAGGTTGCCCGCCTCAGACAGGTCTTCCAGCGGATTCATGAAAATGGCCTCCAGCTCAACAGGGCCAAATGTTCATTTGGTCAATCCACTATCAAGTTTCTGGGTGACCACATTTCCGAGCAGGGTGTGCAACCTGACCCGACAACACCATGAAGACCCCGGAGGCCAAGAAGGCGGTTCTCTGCTTCCTCAGGATGGTAATTTTCTCGGGAAATTAATTTCCAATTTGGCAGCACACACACCACGGCCCTCCGGCATCTCGTAAAGAAGTCAATAGTGTTCCAGTGGCTGCCCGCACATGAAAAGGAGTGGCTTGAGCTGAAGGCGAAACTCACCACAGCCCCAGTACTGGCATTCTTTGACCCAACCAGGGACACCAAGATATCTACTGACGCTAGCCAGGACGGCATTGGGGCAGTGCTCCTCCAGCGAGACGACACCCCGTCCTGGGCTCCAGTGGCATATGCCTCCAGGGGCATGACGCCCACTGAGCAACGGTGTGGCACGGTATGCCCAGATTGAAAAGGAGTGCTTGTGTCTCCTGACAGGAATAGTCAAGTTTTATGACTATGTATACGGTCTGCCAAAGTTCATGGTGGAAACAGACCATAGGCCTTCAGTCCACATAATCGAGCAGGATTTAAATGACACGACACCTCGGCTACAGCAAATTCTTCTTCGTCTCCGCTGATATGACTTGGAACTCATCTCCACACCGGGTAAGGAGCTGGTCATCGCAGATGCCCTATACCGATCCGTCACCACGCCGTGTGAACAGGGCGACTTCATCTGCCACATAGAGGCACAGGTGCAGTTGAGTGCCAGCAACCTCCCAGCCACTGATGAACGAGTGGTCCAAATACGTGAAGAAACTGCCAAGGATCCTCTACTGCAGCGCGTGATTCAACACCTCGCCCATGGCTGGCAAAAGGGGCAATGTCCCCAGTTCTTTAACGTTAAGGACGAGTTAACGGTCATTGAGGGAATCCTTCTTAAACTGGATAGGATCGTCATTCCTCAAAGCATGCGGGCTATGGTGCTCGGACAGATCCACGAGGGTCACCTTGGGGTCGAAAAATGTCGACGCAGAGCCCGAGCCGGGAGACGGTTTATTGGACGGGGATCAACCAGAACATTGCCAACATCATCCTCAACTGCCCAACCTGCCAGAAGTTTCAACCGGCTCAGTCCAAGGGAACACTGCAACAGCACGAGATTGTGACCTCTCCGTGGTCTAAAGTGGGGGTTGACCTCTTTCATGCCAATGGGCGTGATTACGTGCTCCTGGTCGACTACTTCTCCAGTTACCCGGAAATAGTGAAATTGTCGGACCTCACGTCTGGGCCCGTCATCAAAGCCTGCAAAGAGATGTTTGCCAGGCATGGGATACCACTCACAGTAATGAGTGACAACGGTCCATGTTTCTACAGCCAGGAGTGGTCTGATTTTGCACGATCCTACAACTTCAGACACATCACCTCCAGTCCCCATTACCCGCTATCAAACGGGAAGGTCGAGAAAGGGGTCCATATTGTCAAGCGGTTGTTGTGCAAGGTGCAGACTCAGCCTCCGATTTCAACTTGGTGCTGCTGGCTTACAGGGCAGCCCCTCTTTCGACTGGTTTGTCTCCGGCGCATATGCTCATGAACCGCAACCTGAGGACGACTGTTCCAGCCATCCATATTCCAGACCTTGACCATCTCACGGTGCTGCAAAAAGTGCAGCGGTCCAGGGACCAGCAGAAGATCACGTATGATGCTCATGCCATGGATCTGCCACGCTGGCTCCAGCAGTTGTTGTTCGCATCCAGTTGCCTGAGGGAGGTTGGTCAGCCCCAGCTGTTGTTGTCAGGAAGGCCACCCCAAGGTCTTTCATTGTTCAAATGGCTGACCATTCTCCAGTGCCACAGGAGGGCACTGCGGAGAGTTCCCTGCCCATCGCCTAACCGCATTGCTTCGCCGGTTATCATGCCTCCTCTCGATGTCTCCTGCCACGAGGCCACCAATCTGCCAGCGATCCCGCCTGTCCACGACACCGCTGCAATGCCAGCAATCCCGCCTGTCCAAGTGCCGGCATCTCCTGCTCCACCGCTGCGACGATAGACAAGAATTCGGCGCCCGCCTCAAAGACTGAATCTATAGACTTTACTCTTGTAAATTTTTTTCAATTTGCTCTGTATCTGCACGATAGACACCTTCCCATGTATATATGTCCGTTAACTCACCACTTGTACATAGTCAGGCATTTCACGTTCCAAAACTTATTTCTAAAAAAGGGGAGATGTCATAATATCCACTCATGTATATAATGAGATGCAGACAGGCAGTGATTGACACACAGGATGACCAATGAACACACAACACAGAACAACCAATCACCAGACAGGACACCACCACTATAAGCCCACAGAGCATTCAGACTCTCTCTCTCTCAGGACCCAGCTACTGAGACAGTCAGAGTGCACAAGTTAGTGAGCACTATTACCATGCGGTAGCTAGCAAGTCTGGTCAAGCCAGTAAGAGGTCATCAGTTGGATTAGTAGAGTGTCAACCCACAGCTGAACATGTACAGCAATCCACTGGTTAAATAAAACAGTGTTGGATCATCTCCTGTGTCAGACGGCTGCAGAGGAGATTTACTAGGATGTCGCCTGGGCTGGAGAGTTTTAGCTATGAAGAGAGATTGGGCTGTTTTCGTTGGAGCAGAGGACACTGAGGAAGGACATGATTGAGATGTATGAAATTATGAGTGTCATCAATAGAGAAGGAGAACCTTTGTCCTTGGTGGAGGGATCAATGACCAAGGGGGCATAGATTGACAGTAAGGGGCAGGTAATTTAGAGGGGATGTGAGGAAAAACTTACCAGGAGGGTGGTGGGAGTCAGGAACGTACTGCCTGAAAGGGTGGTGGAGGCACAGACCCCCATAATATTTAAGCAATATTTAGATATGCACTTACCATGCCAGGGCACACAAGGATGTGGACCAAGTGCTGAAAATGCAATTAGAATATTTAGGTGCTTATTTTTAACCGGCACAGACGTGATGGACCGCTATGACACTATACTGTATCAGGAAAAGCAAGTGTCCCAAAATTGACCGCTGGGAAAGATATCATTGACTTGCATAAATACATAGAAGATAGAGCAGGAGGAGGCCTTTTGGCCCTTCCAGCCTGCTCTGCCATTCATCACCATCATGGCTGATCATCCAACTCAATAGCCTAATCTGCTTTCTCCCCATAGCCTTTGATCCCATTCTCCCCAAGTGCTAGATCTAGCCGCCTCTTGAATATATTCAAAGTTTTAGCATCAACTACTTCCTGTAGTAATGAATTCCAGAGGTTCGCCTCTCTTTGGGTGAAGAAATGTCTCCTCATCTCTGTCCAAAATGATTTCCCCTGAATCCTCAGACTGTGATCCCTGGTTCTGGACTCATCCATCATTGGTAACATCTTCCCTGCATCTACCCTGTCTAGTCCTGTGAAAATTTTATAAGTCTCTATGGGATCCCCCCTCACTCTTCTGATCTCCAGTGAGAACAATCCCAACCGAGTCAAGCTCTCCTCGTATGACAGTTCCCGCCATTCCTGGAATCAGTCTGGTAAACCTTCGTTGCACTTCCTCGAGAGCAAGAATATCTTTCCTCGGAGAAGGAGACCAAAACTGCACACAATACCCCAAGTATGGCCTCACCAAGGCCCTGTATAATTGCAGCAACACTTCCCTGCTTCTAGACTAGAAACCTCTCGCAATGAAGGCCAACATACCATTAGCCTTCTTTACCGCCTGCTGCACCTGCATGCTTACCTTCAGCGAATGGTGCACAAGGTCCTGCTGCACACTCCCCTCTCCCAATTTACAACTATTCAGGTAGTAATCTGCCTTCCTGTTTTTGCTTCCAAAGTCACTTATCCAAACTATACTGCATCTGCCATTGATTTGCCCACTCCCCCAACCTGTCCAGATCTTGCTGTAGGATCCCTGCATCCTTGTCACAATTCACCCTCCCACGCAACTTGGTATCATCTGCAAACTTTGAGATGTTAAATTTTGTTCTCTCATCCAAATCATTGATATATATTGTGAATAGCTGAGGTCCCAGCATTGATCCCTGTGGTACCCCACTAGTTACTGCCTGCCAATTTGAAAAGGACCCATTAATCCCTACTCTTTGTTTCCTCTCTGCCAACCAGTTTTCTATCCACCTCAATACATTTCCCCTAATCCATGCGCTTTAATTTTGCACAATAATGTCTTGTGCAGGACTTTGTCAAACGCCTTCCGAAAGTCCAAATATACCACATTATTACACTGTGTTTGCTGTTCCTCAGTCTTACAACTTGACCACTTAATTTCACCCTTTTACCCCCAGGAACATTCTGTTGAATCTTCACTGCGCTCCCTCCAAGGCCAGTACATCCTTCCAGAGATGTGGTTCCCAGAACTGAACACTGTTCTCTAGATAGGGTCTAAAAAGAGCTCCTTACAGCTGGAACAGAACTTCCACAAGGATGCAGTTGGTTTTGGTGAGAAGTTGTGGGTTATCTTTTCTCTCCAGGGTGGTTCTGGAGTAATGAGCAGTTTTGACAGGAAAGCAGGACCACTCCTGCTTGATGTGACAATGGATTGCTAAACCAGTTGTGTCCCAGATACGCTCAAATCTTCACCACTTGGACTTGAGAAGCAGGGAGATCAACCAGGAAGGAAGAGAGTGACGGTAATTCCAAAAGGATGTTGAAGGTGTAAAAGGGGTAGTGGTTAAACCAGATTGATGGTTACAGAAGCATTATTGTGAATGGAGTGTCAAAGGACAAGAGAGTTGGGAATTAGAAAACGCTGTCCAACTCACCGGGGGAAAGTGTCTGCCAGGAACGGAACTAATTGGTCCATGAACCCGTGTAACCAGTGGATCTCTGTGACCATTGGTGTGTTTGTTTGATGGAAACAAGCTCCATCCTGTGTCTCCAAAGTTCGGTATCAATTCTGATCATTGGAATTGGGAGCCAGACTACAGCACAGAAAATTTAAAGAAACATCTGTCTGTTATCTAGAGAGATTTTAAAGAAATTTCTATCTGTCGTATTCTGAGAGAGTTTCACATGGTGTGAGTCTGTGTGTGTGTTAGAATTATAGAATCCTTACAGTGCAGAAGGAGCCATTAGGCTCATTAAGTCTGCATCAACCCTCTGAGAGATCACCCTACTCAGCTCACACCCCATCCTATCCCATAACTCTACTTAAACTTGCACATCCTGAGACACGAAGGGGCAGTTGTTTCATGGCCAATCCACCTAGCCTGCACATCCTTTTTTGTTTATAAATTAAGAGTACCCAATTCATTTTTTCCAATTAAGGGGCAATTTAGCGTGGCCAATCCATCTAGCCTGCACATCTTTGGGTTGTGGGGGTGAAACCCACGCAAACACGGGGAGAATGTGCAAATTCCACATGGACAGTGACCCTGAGATGAGATCAAACCTGGGACCCCAGTGCCCTGAGGCAGCAATGCTAACCACTGCACCACCATACTGCCCTTAGCCTGCACATCTTTGGACTGTGGGAGGAAACCAGAGCACCCGGAGGAAACACGGGGAGAAAGTGCAAACACCACACAATCATCCAAGGCCATCATTGAACCTGGTCTCTGGCACTATGAGGCAGCAGTACGAGCCACTGTGCCACCAGCTCTCAGGAATGGGTAGAAGAGGGCAGCATGCAGCGCATAGCACTGGGACTGTGGCGCTGAGGACCCGGGTTCGAATCCCGGCCCTGGATCACTGTCCGTGTGGCGTTTGCACGTTCTCCTCATGTGGCAGCAGAGCGGAGCTGCTGATTGGCTGTGGCGGGTAAAATTTGCATCAGTGCATTGCGGTCACTGTATCTAGAAGGTGGTTTGTGGAGGAGCTGTCAAGTGACCGCGACCCCACAGCCCACCTCCTGGACACCACCAACCGCCACGTTCCCACCCCCAACCCTGGTAGAAGCCCCTGGGCCAGTGGCATGACTGTCAGCAAACTACGGCTACGTTGGACATTTTCCATTCCCCCCTCTCTCTCTCAGCAGCCATGACACTGGTTTCACAATTTTTAAAAGCACAAGTGAACTGTGCTATCGGTAACTTGGCCCATCAGAAAAGGAGCATTGGGGAGGCCCTGGAGAATACTGGGTCAGGCCCGCTAATGATATGGGGAAGACCCCGGTGGAATGTGGGTTGTATAGACCCAGATCACTATTGAACACAGATGTGAAAGTGTTGGCAGGGAGGATGGAGGATTGTGTCCCGGGGTGGTTGCAGAAGATCAAACAGGCTTCGTGAAGGGCAGGCAGCTAGCGAGTAATACAAGATGGCTGTTGAATGTGGGGATGAATCCGTCGGGGGCTTTGATACCGGTGGTGGTGTCCATGGACGCGGAGAAGCCATTAGGGTGGAGTGGCGGTATTTGTTTGAAGGCTTGGGTTTGGGCCGATATTTGGGGCATGGGTGCGGTTGCTGTATGTTGCACCAAGAGCGAGAGTGAGGACGAATGATATGAGCTCACGAAGATTTGACTTACATAGGGGTTCGAGGCAGGGATGCCTAATGTCACCATTGTTGTTTGTGCTGGCCATAGAGCCATTGGCGATGGCTCTTAGGGGAACGGCAGAGTTTATGAGGGGACAGAGGGAACATCTGGCGCCGCTCTTGCTGTGTTTCAGATCCGTTTGAGAGTATGGGAAGGATCCTGGGCCTGTTGGGGAGGTTTGGAGGGTTCTCGGGGTACAAACTGATTGTAGGGAAAAGCGAGGTATTCCCGGTGAATGAGATGGCACAGCGGGCTAATTTAGGGGGGCTGCCATTTTCGGTAGCGAGGGATAGCTTGAGGTATTTGGGGATTCAGGTAGTGAGGGAATGGACGGGGCTCCATAAGTGGAACTTAACAAAGCTGGTGGAGGAGGCCAGGGAGGATCTTAAGAGGTGGGATACACTGCACTTAACATTGACGGGGAGGGTCCAAGTGGTGAAAATGAATATTCTGCCAAGGTTCTTGTTTATCTTTCAGGCTCTACCAATCTTTGTACCAAAGGCCTTTTTTCGGAAATTGGACACGATTATCTCGGACATTTTATGGGCGGGAAGGTGCCGAGGGTGGGGAGGACCCTGCTACAGAGGCAGCGGGGGGGGGGGGGGGGGGTTGGCATTGCCGAACTTGCTTCATGATTACTGGCCAGAAGGGGCAGCACGGTGGCACAGTGGTTAGCATTGCTGCCTACGGCGCTGAGGACCCGGGTTCGAATCCCGGCCCTGGGTCACTGTCCCTGTGGAGTTTGCACATTCTCCCCGTGTCTGCGTGGGTTTCGCCCCCACAACCCAAAGATGTGCAGGTTAGGTGAATTGGCCACGCTAAATTGCCCCTTAATTGGAAAGAATAATTGGGTACTCTAAATTTATTTTTAAAAATAAAAAAATGATTACTGGCCAGCGAATGTGGATAAGGTGGTGGGAAGGAGAAGGGTTAGGATGAAGGAGGATACTTGTAAGGGGTCTAGTTTGAGGGCTATGGTGACGGCAGCATTGCCAATGGCCCCGAGTAGGTATTCAAGGAGCCCAGTGGTGCAGTCCACGGTGAAGATATGGAATCGGCATTTTAGGGTGGAAGGGATGTTGGTGCTAACGCAGCATGAGCGAGAATCATGGGTTAGAGCGGAAGGTGGGGCGGGGGGGAATGGATAGAGTATACAGGAGGTGGAGGGAAGTGGGGCTGGTCAAGGTGAGGTATTTGGAGGAAGGGTTCACCAGTCTGTAGGAGCTAAGGGAGAGAGTAGAGCTGCCGAAGAATAGTGAGTTCAGGTATCTGCAGTTGAGGGACATTGCACAAAAGTTCTGGAGCAGGCCCCCTAGGTTGCCGGGATATACTCTGCTGGAGCGACTGCTGATTCTGGATGTGGAAGGGAAGGAAAAATGGGGGATATATATAAGTGGTTGGGGGAACACGGAGGGGAGAGTGTAGTGAAGATAGAGGAGAAATGGGAAGGGAAGTTGGGAGGGGAGATCAATTGGGCAGTATTGAGTAAGGCACTACGTTGGGTAAACAAGACCTCCTCTTGTGCGAAGATGAGCCTGATACAGTTTAAGGTGGTGCACAGGGTGCATATGTCTCGGGCGAGAATGAGTGGGTTCTTTCGGGGGTAGCAGATGAGTGTGAGAGGTGTGGGCGGGGCCAGAGAATCATGCGCACATGTTTTGGAGTTGCGAAAATTTGGGAAGATTCTGGGCAGGGGTGTTCGCGGTCTTAGCCAGGATAGTGGAGGAGGAGGTGGACCCGGACCCTTTGGTGGTGATATTTGGGATTTCAGAGAAGCCGGAGCTCATGGAGAGGCGGAAGGACGACATCGTGGCCTTCACCTCTCTGCTAGCAGAGCGGCGAATTTTGCTGGAGTGGCGGTCGGCATCGCCACCGGGGGTAGTGGCATGGTTGGGTGATCTGTATGACATCCTGTGGTTAAAGATAAAGTATGAGTTAAGGGGCTCAGAAGGGGAGTTTGAGAAATGTTTGTGACCGTGTTTGAGGAGGTGTTCGTCGCAGTGGGTAGAGGTGGGTGGCGAAGTGAGGGGAGGGGGAAGGGTGAAAAAGGGGAATAATCTGTACAGACTATAGTTGATTGTTGGGAAGTATTTTTCCTGGGATGTTATTTGCTGTAACCTACTTTGATACATGTTTGTAATAAAATACGTAGAAAAAAAAAATGGTAGATCAGCAAGGGGGGTGGGGGCGGGGAGTGCTCCCCGACCAGGCTGATCACTTGGGCAGCACTGTAGCATAGTGGTGAGCACTGTTGCTTCACAGCTCCAGGGTCCCAGTTTTGATTCCCGGCTGGGTCACTGTCTGTGCGAAGTCTGCACGTTCTCCCGTGTCTGCGTGGGTTTCCTCCAGGTGCTCCGGCTTCCTCCCAGTCTAAAGATGTGCAGGTTAGGTGGATTGGCCATGATCAATTGCTCTTAGTGTCCAGGGAAAGTTAGGAGGGGTTATAGTTAGGGGTTAGGGTGGAAGTGAGGGCTTGATTGGTTCAGTGCAGACCCGATGGGCTGAATGGCCTCCTTCTGCACTGTATGCTCTTATGTTCTACATAACGCGAGAGGGCTAAATGGGCTGGTCAAGAGGGCTCGCAGAGAGGTAGATGTTCTGGCCTTTGCTTCCCTGGTGGCCCGGAGGCACATATTGCTGGCATGGAGGGAGTCAAAGCCCCCGAAATCTGAGACCTGGCTTTGAGACATGGCTGGCTTCCTCTGCCTGGAGAAAATTAAGTTCGCCATGAGGGGGTCTCCACTGGGATTCGCCCGGAGATGGCAACCATTCATCGACTTCCTCGCAGAGAACTAATCGTCAGCAGAAAGGTGGGGCGGGGGGGGGGGGGGGGGGGGGGGGGGTTAGGTTAGCGTAGGTTAGTGTGGGAAAGGGTGGTGGAATTTGCACTATGTTTATATTTTCCTTGTTATGTATATTGTTGATTTTGTTGCTGTTAAAATGCCAAAGAAATACCTCAATAAAACATTACTGGCTTTGCAAGTGAAGGAGACACAGCCGGAGTGAGACACATCCAGAGTGGGAATTTGGAACTTGGTAATTTGGTGCAGTGAGGTAATTTGGTGCAGTGAGGTAATTCGGTGCAGTGAGGTAATTCGGTGCAGTGAGGTAATTTGGTGCAGTGAGGTAATTCGGTGCAGAGTGGGGGGAAGGTGCTTTTCCTCTACTGTTTTGTTCTCCCTCTTTCTTCTGGCCTATAACTTTTAATCTTCAGGGAGAGAACCAGAGAGCATCTGAGAACCTGGGAAGGTAAGTGATTTTTATTCATTTTTATTTTTATTACCTTTTCAAATTGTGTGTGGGGTGGGGGGGGGGGGGGGGGGCACTGAAGTGACATCACAGTAAAGCTGTGACCTCATTGGCTGGTTTGGAATCTACACGAAATTTAAAAATTAAACATTGTTAAACTAATTAAACATAATTACTGAATTACTTAATTATAATTTAGAGGGGTATCTAAGCCAGAGATCGGAGAGTACTGTATTTAGCTTTCACATTTATAGTAGAAATTTAGTGCTAAAAAACATAGTTAACAGTAATTTTTTAAAAATTCTTTTAAAATTTAATTGACGCAAAGTCAATTAGAGGGGTGCAGTGCTCTGACTGTGAGATGTGGCAGGTCCGGGAGGCTTCCAGCATCCCGGATAGCTTCATCTGCAGAAAGTGCACCCAACTAGAGCTCCTCACAGACCGCATGGCTCAGTTGGAGCAGCAGTTGGATGCACTTAGGAGCATGCAGGTGGCGGAAAGCGTCATAGATAGCAGTTATATAAATGTGGTCACACCCACGGTGCAGGCAGAGAAACGGATAACCACCAGAAGGGGCAGGCAGTCAGTGCAATATTCCCCTGTGGTTGTTCCCCTCTCAAACGGTATACCCTTTGGATACTGTCGGGGGGGGATAGCCTATCAGGGGAAAACAGCAGCAGCCAGAGCAGTGGCACCATGGCTGGCTCTGATGTTCAGCAGGGATGGTCAAAGCGCAGAAAAGCAATAGTCATAGAGGACTCTATAGTCAGGGGCACAGATAGGTGCTTCTGTGGACGTGAAAGAGACTCAGGGATGGTATGTTGCCTCCCTGGTGCCAGGGTCCAGGATGTCTCCGAACGGGTAGCAGGCATCCTGAAGGGGGAGGGCAAACAGGCAGAGGTTGTTGTATATATTGGTACTAACGACATAGGCAGGAAGGGGCATGAGGTCCTGCAGCAGGAGTTCAGGGAGATAGGCAGAAAGTTAAAAGACAGGACCTCTAGGGTTGTAATCTCAGGATTACTCCCTGTGCCATGTGCCAGTGAGGCTAGAAATAGGAAGACAGATCAGCTAAACACGTGGCTAAACAGCTGGTGTAAGAGGGAGGGTTTCCATTATCTGGACCACTGGGAGCTCTTCCGGGGCAGATGTGACCTGTATAAGGACGGGTTGCATCTAAACTGGAGAGGCATAAATATCCTGGCTGCGAGGTTTGCTAGTGTCACACGGGAGGATTTAAGCTAATATGGCTGAGGGGTGGGAACCGGAGCAATACGTCAGAAGGTGAAGGCATTGAGGGAGAACTCGGGAATAGGGCCAGTATGGCTCTGAGGAACAGCAGACGTGTTTTCGGGATCCTTAAGGGGGAGGGAGAGCAGCCCCAAGTAGTGGCCCACATAGGTACCAACGACAGGTCGGAAAAGGGATAGGGATGTAAGGCAGGAATTCAGGGAGCTAGGGTGGAAACTTAGATCTAGGACAAACAGAGTTATTATCTCTGGGTTGTTACCCGTGCCATGTGCTGGCGAGACGAGGAATAGGGAGAGAGAGCAGTTGAATACATGGCTTCAGGGATGGTGCAGGAGGAAGGGTTTCAGATTCCTCGATAATTGGGGCTCATTCTGGGGAAGGTGGGATCTCTACAAACAGGATGGTGTACACCTGGACCAGAGGGGTACCAATATCCTGGGGGGGGGAATTTGCCAATGCTCTTCGGGAGGGTTTAAACTAGTTCAGCAGGGGATTGGGAGCCTGAATTGTAGCTCCAGTATATAGGAGGTTGAGAGTAGTGAGGTCATGAGTAAGGTTTCAAAGTTGCAGGAGTGTACCGGCAGGAAGGAAGGTGGTTTAAAGCGTGTCAACTTCAATGCCAGGAGCATCCGGAATAAGGTGGGTGAACTTGCGGCATGGGTTGGTACCTGGGACTTCGATGTTGTAGCCATTTCGGAAACATGGATAGAGCAGGGCGAGGAATGGTTGTTGCAGGTTCCGGGGTTTAGATATTTCAGTAAGCTCAGGGAAGGTGGTAAAAGAGGGGGAGGGGTGGCTCTGTTAGTCAAGGACCGTATTACGGTGGCAGAAAGGACGTTTGATGAGGACTCATCTACTGAGGTAGTATGGGCTGAGGTTAGAAACAGGAAAGGAGAGGTCACCCTGTTAGGGATTTTCTATCGGCCTCTGAAAAGTTCCAGAGATGTACAGGAAAAGATTGCAAAGATGATTCTGGATGGGAGCGAAAGTAACACGGTAGTTGTTATGGGGGACTTTAACTTTCCAAATATTGACTGGAAACGCTATAGTTCGAGTACTTTAGATGTGTCCGTTTTTGTCCAACGTGTGCAGGAGGGTTTCCTGACACAGTCTGTAGATAGGACAACGAGAGGCGAGGCCGTATTGGATTTGGTCCTGGGTAACGAACCAGGACAGGCGTTAGATTTGAAGGTAGGTGAGCACTTTGGTTATAGTGACCACAATTCAATTACGTTTACTTTAGCGATGGAAAGGGATAGGTATATACTGCAGGGCAAGAGTTATATCTGGGGGAAAGGCAATTATGATGCAATGAGGCAAGACTTAGGATGCATCGGATGGGGAGGGAAATTGCAGGGGTGAGCACAATGGAAATGTGGAGTATGTTCAAGGAACAGCTACTGCGTGTCCTTGATCAGTATGTACCTGTCAGGCAGGGAGGAAGTGGTCGAGCGAGGGAACCGTGGTTTACTAAAGTAGTTGAAACACTTGCCAAGAGGAGGAAGGAGGCTTATGTAAAGATGAGACGTGAAGGTTCAGTTAGGGCGCTCGAGAGTTACAGGTTAGCTAGGAAGGACCTGAAGAGAGAGCTAAGAAGAGCCAGGAGGGGACATGAGAAGTCTTTGGCAGGTAGGATCAAGGATAACCTTAAAGCTTTCGATAGATATGTCAGGAATAAAAGAATGACTAGGGTAAGAGTAGGGTCAGTCAAGGACAGCTGTGGGAAGTTGTGCGAGGAGATAGGAGGTGCTAAATGAATATTTTTTGTCAGTATTCACGCAGGAAAAAGACAATGTTGTCGAGGAGAATACGGAGATACAGGCTGCTAGACTAGAAGGGCTTGAGGTTCATAAGGAGGAGGTGTCAGCAATTCTGGAGTGAAACTAGATAAGTCCCCTGGGCCGGATGGGATTTATCCCAGGATTCTCTGGGAAGCTAGGAAGGAGATTGCTGAGCCTTTGGCTTTGATCTTTAAGTCATCTTTGTCTACAGGAATAGCAAATGTTGTCCCTTTGTTCAAGAAGGGGAGTAGAGACAACCCCGGTAACTATAGACCAGTGAGCCTTACTTCTGTTAGAACATAGAACAGTACAGCACAGAACAGGCCCTTCGGCCCTCGATGTTGTGCCGAAAAATGATCACCCCACTTAAACCCACGTAACCCATATACCCGTAACCCAACAATCCCCCCATTAACCTTACACTACGGGCAATTTAGCATGGCCAATCCACCTAACCCGCACATCTTTGGACTGTGGGAGGAAACCGGAGCACCCGGAGGAAACCCACGCGCACACGGGGAGGACGTGCAGACTCCAGACAGTGACCCAGCCGGGAATCGAACCTGGGACCCTGGAGCTGTGAAGCATTGATGCTAACCACCATGCTACCGTGAGGCCCCACGACTTTGTTGTGGGCAAAGTCTTGGAAAGGTTTATAAGAGATAGGATGTATAATCATCTGGAAAGGAATAATTTGATTTGAGATAGTCAACACGGTTTTGTGAAGGGTAGGTCATGCCTCACAAACCTTATTGAGTTCTTTGAGAAGGTGACCAAATAGGTGGATGAGGGTAAAGCAGTTGATGTGGTCTATATGGATTTCAGTAAAGCGTTTGAGAAGGTTCCCCATGGTAGGCTATTGCAGAAAATACAGAGGCATGGGTTTCAGGGTGATTTAAGAACAAAGAAAATTACAGCACAGGAACAGGCCTTTCGGCCCTCCCAGCCTGCACCGATCCAGATCCTTTATCTAAACCTGTTGCCTATTTTCCAAGGTCTACTTCTCTCTGTTCCCCACCCGTTCATATATCTGTCCAGATGCATCTTAAATGATGCTATCATGCCCGCCTCTACCACCTCCGCTGGCAAAGCGTTCCAGGCACCCACCACCCTCTGCGTAAAAAACTTTCCACGCACATCTCCCTTAAACTTTTCCCCTCTCACCTTGAAATCGTGACCCCTTGTAATTGACACCCCCACTCTTGGAAAAAGCTTGTTGCTATCCACCCTGTCCATACCTCATAATTTTGTAGACCTCAATCAGGTCTCCCTTCAACCTCCGTCTTTCCAATGAAAACAATCCTAATCTACTCAACCTTTCTTCATAGCTAGCACCCTCCATACCAGGCAACATCCTGGTGAACGTCCTCTGCGCCCTCTCTAAAGCATCCACATCCTTCTGGTAATGTGGCGGCCAGAACTGCACACAGTATTCCAAATGTGGCCTAACCAAAGTCCGATACAACTGTAACATGACCTGCCGACTCTTGTACTCAATACCCCGTCCGATGAAGGCAAGCATGCTGTATGCCTTCTTGACCACTCTATCCACCTGCGTTGCCACCTTCAGGGTACAATGGACCTGAACTCCCAGATCTCTCTGTACATCAATTTTCCCCAGGACTCTTCCATTGACCATATAGTCTGCTCTTGAGTTAGATCTTCCAAAATGCATCACCTCGCAGTTAGCAGTTTGGATCAGAAATTGGCTGGCTGGAAGAAGACAAAGGGTGGTGGTTGATGGGAAATGTTCAGGCTGGAGTCCAGTTACTAGTGGTGTACCACAAGGATCTGTTTTGGGGCCACTGCTGTTAGTCATTTTTATAAATGACCTGGAGGAGGGCGGAGGATGGGTGAGTAAATTTGCAGATGACACTAAAGTTGGTGGAGTTGTGGACAGTGCGGAAGGATGTTACAAGTTACAGAGGGACATAGATAAGCTGCAGAGCTGGGCTGAGAGGTGGCAAATGGAGTTTAATGCAGAAAAGTGTGAAGTGATTCATTTTGGTAGGAATAACAGGAGTACTGGGCTAATGGTCAGATTCTTGGTAGTGTGGATGAGCAGAGAGATCTCGGTGTTAGAACATAGAACAGTACAGCACAGAACAGGCCCTTCGGCCCTCAATGTTGCGCCGAGCAATGATCACCCGACTCAAACCCACGTATCCACCCTATGCCCGTAACCCAACAACCCCCCCCCCCCCCAACCTTACTTTTATTAGGACACTACGGGCAATTTAGCATGACCAATCCACCTAACCCGCACGTCTTTGGACTGTGGGGGGAAACCGGAGCACCCGGAGGAAACCCACGCACACAGGGGGAGGACGTGCAGACTCCACACAGACAGTGACCCAGCCGGGAATCGAACCTGGGACCCTGGAGCTGTGAAGCATTTATGCTAACCACCATGCTACCCTGCTGCCAAATGCAGATGAAATATGCAGAGATGCATATTATGAAAGGTTACTAGCCGGCCATGAACCGCCACAAAAACTAAAAAAGTATAGAGATGCAGATAAAAGAATACATGAAACTGTTCTTAAATTTGAAAACATGGATGCTCTCGAGTACTTGAGGAGCCTTGCTCATAATTACCAAATGAACTAAACTAAATGAACTAATTTAAGGTTTTTAACTAAATGAACTAATTTAAGGTTTTTAATTTCCAATAAAGTTAGTTTAAAAACTTTTTAAAGCTCATCTTTTAATTTACAGTTTTAAGCTTGCTTTTAAGTCCTCCCTTCGAATGATACTGAATCTTGCAACAATTTACTTGCAACAATTTACTAGCCACAAAAACTAAAAAAAATTCTGTCGTCTGCGCCCAAACGGCCGCGCCAAATTTGCTGCGCCCAATTGTCCCATGGCGCCCAAACGGCTGCGTCCAAACGGCCGCGCCCAATTGTCCCATACCGGTTGTTTTTACTCCTTTCCAAAATCTGTCTCACTATCTGCTCCTCTATTTCCCGCTGGCTGTTGGGAGGCCTGTAGTAAACCCCCAACATTGTGACTGCACCCTTCTTATTCCTGATCTCTGCCCATGTAGCCTCACTGCCCTCTGAGGCGTCCTCCCGTAGTACAGCTGTGATATTCTCCCTAACCAGTAGCGCAACTCTGCCAACCCTTCTACATTCCCCTCTATCCCTCCTGAAAATCTAAATCCTGGAACGTTTAGCTGCCAGTCCTGTCCTTCTCTGAACCAGGTCTCTGTAATGGCAACAACATCATAGTTCCAAGTACTAATCCAAGCTCTAAATTCCTCTGCCTTACCCGTAATACTTCTTGCATTAAAACATATGCACATCAGGCCACTAGACCCGCTGTTTTCAGCAACATCTCTCTGTCTGAACATAGAACATAGAGCATTACAGCGCATAGAATTTACAGAGCAGAAGGAGGCCATTCGGCCCAGCGAGTCTGCACCGGCTCTTAGAAAGAGCACCCTACCCAAGGTCAACACCTCCACCCTATCCCCATAACCCAGTAACCCCACCCAACACTAAGGACAATTTTGGACACTTAAGGGCAGTTCATCATGGCCCTAACTTGCACATCTTTGGACTGTGGGAGGAAACCGGAGCACCCGGAGGAAACCCACGCACACACGGGGAGGATGTGCAGACTCTGCACAGACAGTGACCCAAGCCGGAATCGAACCTGGGACCCTGGAGCTGTGAAGCAATTGTGCTATCCACAATGCTACCGTACTGTCCGGCGCAGTACAGGCCCTTCGGCCTCGATGTTGCGCCGACCTGTGAAACCACTCTAAAGCCCATCTACACTATTCCCTTATCATCCATGTGTCTATGCAATTACCATTTGAATGCACTTAGTTTTGGCGAGTCCACTACTGTTGCAGGCAGGGCTTCCTACGCCCTTACTACTCTCTGAATAAAGAACCTACCTCTGACATCTGTCCTGTATCTATCTCCCCTCAATTTAAAGCTATGTCCCCTCGTGCTAGACATCACCATCCGAGGAAAAAGGCTCTCACTGTCCACCCTATCTAATCCCCTGATCATCTTGTATGCCTCAATTTAGTCACCTCTTAACCTTCTTCTCTCTAAAGAAAACAGCCTCAAGTCCCTCAGCCTTTCCTCGTAAGATCTTCCCTCCATACTGGGAAACATTCTGGTAAATCTCCTCTACGCCTTTTCCAATGCTTCCACATCGTTCCTGTAATGCGGCGACCAGAATTGCACACAGTACTACAAATGCAGCCGCCCCAGAGTTTTGTAC